>NC_056735.1:1158899747-1159161391 GCF_019279795.1 Protopterus annectens | reverse complement strand
TTGAACCTGATTGACCTTTTCAAAACAGTCACTACAGCCATTGATGAGGGCAAAGTAGTCCATACAGCCTACCTGGACTTGCCCACGGCCTTCAACACAGTACTCCACTCAGGCATCATAGACAAGCTCATCAGCTTACATGTTACTACATATGTCACATGATGGGTTGCACACTGGTTGAACTACAGAATCCATAATATCGATATTGCGGGAGCCATTTCAGACTCAGAGCCAGTCACATGTGCTATCCCACAGGGCTCTGTCCTAGGACGCCTCTTGTTTGGCATTTACTTCTCAGATGTGACAGCAAACATGTGCGGGTTGTGGATGACAAAGTTCCCAGATGACTGCAAACTAAGTGCCATAGTCATTACACCAGCTGACACACACATCCTACAGACAGGCCTCACTGAAACGGACAACTGGTGCCAGAATCATGGCCTAACACTGAATGACATGTAATGTATAGTCATCCCCTTTGGGTGAAACTACGTGCACACAACATATCACATGGACATACCTATAGATACAGACCAATGACACATATGGAGGGTTCACAGTATGTAGACTATTAACTTGTTACTTTACATTACCTGTATTTGTTGCAGCTGGTTGCGTTACCGTTACTATAGCTTCCTGCTGCTGCTAGCCCAGCTTGATACTGACACTGATGAAAGCTTCAACTTAGTTTGTCTTATGTGTGTTTTTGTTTGTGTTCTTATTTTCTTTTTTTCTTTTTTTTTTCTTTCTCTCTCTCTCTCTCTCTCTCTCTCTCTGTCTGCCTCCAGATGGTGCAATGAAAGTATTGCAAGTGTGGAGTGGGAGTACAGGATGCTTTTGTAGGTATCTGTATAAGTCCATGTGATGGCCTTTGCACCAATTGTAAGCCAGAATTTGCTAATTGCATGCAGCCAGTTGTGTACTGATTGCAGTTCTCACTGTGATTTCAGGACAGTGCTATAAATGGGTATGTGAGATAGGTGTTGCCCTTTCAGATTGTAAGGGCGGGAACCATGCTTGTATGCTGTGGACACTGTTCTGTGAGTGTAAAGGTTAGTATCTCCATTCAGGCTGTGTTGTAGATTCACATTTCTCCATTCATCTCTCCTGTTTCCTGTACTAAGTGTGTATGTACACTGACACCTACAAATATATATATATATATATATATATATATATATATATATATATATATATATATATACATTTATATATGTATAATAACTGACATTATTACCTACTAGCTACCAACTGGCATGGCTGTTTCTGTTCACACACTACTATTATAGAAATCCACTAGATTTGACAGTAAGTATACATGACATGCTTTGTGTACTACACATCCTATATTCCCTTTACATTCATTCCTACTATTACATGATATATTTATTTTAGCACAATGTTCTTGTATAACAGTCATGGCTTAGTGGTAAGTCATGCAGACTACTGTTTCCAAGGTCCTGGGTTCGTGACTGACAGTCGTATTTTATTTTGCTTTTGAACTGATTACAGGACCTGTCAATCAGAGTGACTAAGGCACTTTTAAGCAGTTGTAACTGGGTTAGCGCTGGTTTGCGCAGAGCTCCCGCATGTGCACTGGCGTTCAGCTCTGCGCACACCCGCTTGCAACTGCTTAACAGTGCTTACTCTGGCGCACACCCGCGCTATTTTCTTTGAAAGAAATGAAAATGGGGAGACAGGAAAGTGGTGAAAAAGGGGTCACAAAGAGGGTAAGACAGTAGGTAAACACGCTTGGGTTTTGCAGGAAGGATGTAGGTAAGGCCCATAGCTGCCCATTTCTTCATCAGCAACAGCTGTGCATATGTTTGTAATTTGGTGTGACATTTGAAACCTTCCACCCCTGAGAGAGGTGTCAGGACAACAATAATACTTGTTGTACAGCCAATTGTAATTGATAGTTTCCATGTCCAGCAGACATGTGTGCGGAATGGGCAGCTATGTATGGGGCGTAATTTTTTTGTGGGTACAGAGTGCCCTTTTTTTTTTTTTTCAGGTGAGAGTGGTATGTCAGGTAAAGGAAGTCAGTATAGCTGGGGAGGTTGGTTGGGTAGATCAACAGACAAGACAAACAAGACAAACAAGATGCATACAGGGGCGGTGTATGACATGTGTGGGGGGTTACACAATTGACAGGGACGGATGTTTGGATATCCAGAGCCCATGAGCCCACAGATGGCAACAGTGGAACTGATATCCCCACCCATGGGCAGTTGCCACTGTTCCTTCACTGCCCAGGATGGGGCTGTGCTGGGGGCTGTGTAGGCCGGGCAACAGGCATGCCCGTAAGTTGTGCCACCTGTGCCTCAAGCTGGCGTAGGGGCCCAAGAACAGAGTCCCGGATCTCCCTACGCACCACAGTCCGGACACTATGGAGGGTGAGTGGTGGTTCTCCTCTGGCCACACTTGCAGAGGGGGGACGGGCCCCATCCCCTGCAGTGCTTCCACCCACAGGTGGCACAGGGCCACCGGAGGAGGGTCCAGACTGGGCACTAGTGCCAGGTGCACTCGCCAGCTGAGGTGGGAGAGGTGGGTCCGCTGGAACCCACCTTCCCTGTCATCCTATGTTTTGCATTATGTCATGACAGTTTGGGTTAGTAACATACAATACCATTCGCAATTAGTTGTAACAGCATGCATTAGTATTCCCATTAACCAAACACCCAGATATTCACACCATTGAACAGCGAGCATAACACATGCATAATTTGAACAGCAATACACAGTCCAACAACATGCAGGGTTGATTGATGGCAACAGGCCATCAGGTTTGGATGTATGAACAGGGCAGATGCATCAACGTACATGCAAATATGTATGACCCAACAGGACAAATGTCCAGGGGTGTTAATTGTGATCGCACATACCAATTTCACGTGGAATGGATTATATGTGGTTATAGGGTGAGGTGAAGAAAATATAATTAACACCTTCAAATACCAATACATATGCTGTACATTTCTAATAGCTGCAGATATATACACACTACAGTTCTACCTACAGTTTCCTATGTGATAACTACTTCAAGTTAGTGATAGGAATGTTACTGCTACATCAATATACATTTTATTGTTATTCATACACGTTCATATCTGGCTTTGTTCATCTACATCATCCTCCTACATTTGCTTTATATAGCTATAGACAACTGTGGATGTATGGTATTTCAGACAATTATACTATCTGCATATTGCAGACTGAGAGCAACATATCCAGATTTTGGGATACACATTCCAGCTGCAGCAACACTTTGAACACATTTCACAGTTTGGTTCTGCTTGTCACATTCATTTCATTCTGTACTGACTGCAGTATACTTTATTCAGGGGTTATTACTACTTTATTGGTGGATTCATATCTCTTTCTCACACTCTCTCACTTGTTTTCATTTTAATATTCAGGATGGTACTTACTTCTAGGCTTTATTGACATTTGTTACCTGTAGTTATTACAATCCTTTCCAGCAGTCTCACTTCTGTCATGTTTCAGTATTTCAACAGGGATATATTTCACACGTGATTTGCTCATCTTCTGCAGCTGTACTTTTCAGCCTGCTGCAGGTTGTGTACTATTATATTACAGGTGGGGCATCTTTATTTCAGACTTTATTTCAGACATTTTCATTTTTCTGTTTGGATTACAGACTGCAACACACTTTTGTAATCAAGCAATACTTGCAAACACTCTTACACTGTTACTTGCACATTTTATTACTTAGTGACTACACTGCACTCTTTTGCTAACTGTCATACTTTTATATTTCTTTACAGTTACTGGGAGAGGATTACTGACCTGCCTGGTGGCGCAACCGCACCAGCCTATCGCCATAGGCTCTGCGGTTCACAGAACGGACACCTGCAGCTGTAATATAAATGAAGTAATATTGGAATACACATCTCCATAATATCAGCTAGTTTAATTTCTTACATACATAATTAAATGTAACTTACTCAGTAGTGGGGCATTGGGCATTTGCCGGGCCTCCTGGATCCAAAGGTTCAATTGGTCCTGCTTATGTCTCTTCAGGTCTGCATGGTGGTGACAGACCTGCTCACCAGTCCTTGGAATCCCTGTGGCACTGGTGAGATCATGAGCCAACCGGTCCCACGCCTCAGCCCTATATGCTCCCCACAGGACCTGGCCCTGCATGAGTTGGGCCGCATGATTGTGGACTAGGAGCCAGACCATATATCTGGACTCCTCAACACCCCACCTCTGTGCTCGAAAGCAAATACCCTCACCTACTCCTGACATTCTGGCTGCAAGTTAGTTCTACAATTGTTTATGCTGTGTATTCCCGCCTATGGGGCTTATATATGCCGTTTTTCCCACACTTATCTGTGATTGGCCATTTTGGAATTGTATCAGCTTCACAAAACTTGCTTTGTCATGCTCCACTTTCTATTCATTCCTATATATTTGCTATTACTGCATTTCTAAATACAGCTGTCATGGCTTAGTGGTTCAGTACCTTGACTATGGTGCATGGTATCCTGGGTTCGAACCTGGCCAATGCTTTTTATATTTTATGATTGTCTAGACAGGCTAGGGGGTGTGTCTGTGCAAAGGCAGTTTTGTTACAGCTTGCTCAACGTTGCCCATTGGTTAGCTTGTTGGCGTGGTGCGCAGCTCCGCGCAAATGGGTTACGCTGGTTTACGCTTCATTTGGCTGTCAGCACGCATATTACGCTCAGCTCAGCTAGGGGCACACCGTTTCAGCATGTTAAACCACTGCTCACCTTCGGGCACTCATTTTACATCTGTTAAACCACTGATCACCCACGGGCAGATGCACTCACCTTGTTAAACTGTAGCTCAGCTCTAGGCACATCTGGCATTTTTTATTATTTTGTTATCTCACATTTCTTCAAAATAAATGGCCTATGTCATTACATTTTACATAAAATATAATTTTATATGTGTACATATATGTCAGGGACTTGTTTCGTGCTTATTTCACTACAAATAAAATTAATGTTGTGGGGGTTTGAACTATGACTGCCTGCTTTTCAGCCGACATCTCTACCGCTACGCTACTGCTTTTTGGCTTACTTTCCATAGTTAGTTCTTATATGCTTTTCCACTGACTGCTAACTGTGGCTGAGCTACGGGCATGTCCACGCAAACGAGCGCACTCACGGGCAAACATCTTTACAATTTAAAAAAATATAACATGTTCATTTATATAATTTTATGTTCATAGTCTGTGGGGGCATGTGTTGTGTTTATTCACATTTCCATGTACTCTGTCGTGGGTGTTTATTTTGGGCACTTTTACTCTTCTGGGGCGTGTCTGCTTGCAGGGCTCGGCCTACGGACACGCCCCCTACTGTCTTCCACGGACTGTGTTAGCCTTAGGTGTGATTCAGCTTGCCCTCATGCATATGCATGACATGCTGACGTCACACCGTTTAACTGCAGCCTCCGTGTAAGCCTTGTATCTCTTACATGGAGGCTTCGTGAATCCTGCCCACAGACATTTCAGAGTCTGCTACCGATAGTAATCATCCCAGTGAAATGATAATGTAGCCATTAATGTTAGCTGGGGAGAAAATGTCCATATTTATTTATTTATTTATTTTATTTTATTTGTCTTTGTTTACCCAGTAAGCCTGACTGGGTAATACCCATTTTCAGTGGCGGCCCAGGGGAAAAGCTCCATTTGCTTACTTTGCATTATATTAATAGTTCCAGTCAAGCATAGGGTATTTATTTACATTTATACACAAACAGTTGTTACATTTGTATTTACATTTATACACATACAGTAGTTACATTTTCATTTACATTTATACACAGATAGTAGTTACATTTATACAGCGACATTCTCAGATTTTACAGAGGTGGAAGTTACTAAAAAAAAACACACATGCAACTTAGTAGAATGTACAGGCAGCAGTTATGCATAAGAAATGTTTTCTCATTTCAGTCAGAGGTTGAGAATATTATGTTTAAGTAGAGTATTTAAATAGTATTATACAGTGAAAATGTTTTAGCCCTGTGATGAGCATATACAGGACCATAATTGGTTTAGATGTTGTTTAAGCAATGGTTCAAAACTACTGGGTTTGTCAGAAAGTTGTATTTGCATGGGGATACTATTCCAGAGTTTAACTGCATTGTGGGTAGAGCCACTTTCCTGATTATTTGACTTATCAGTAAGTAATAAGAATTTGTTACTAGAACTGAGGTCTCTTGCTGGACAGCAGGGTAGTAATATGTTTTGTAGTGCAGGGCATTTTTTCTGGATGATGAATCACTTTGTGTGCAATGGTTAGTTATGAAATTGTTAGGAAGTTGTGCAGTTCAAGCCAGTTTAATTGCTTTAAGCTAAGACAATGGTGGGTCCTCTGAGGGAGACTGGTGGCAAATTTAGCTATTTTATTGTAACAGGAGGCAAGTTTCTTTCTTTGAGTACTGTTTAAGTTTGTTAGGATAGGAGCGATGTATAAGAGAGTTGGCAGTAAGAAGATGGTGGGTAGAGTTTTTCTTGCAGTATCTGTAAGGAATCCATTGATCCTATAAAGGGAGCCTAGTTTGTGGTGTGTAGATTTAATGGTGTGCAGTATATGGTGGTTGTAGAGCACAGTGTGTGTATGTCTTAAAGAAGCACAGCAAGTAATGAACATGCACATACAAATAATGAGCATGTGCTGTACCTAGTGCCATTTTGAAAGTGCAGCCAGAGAGTAAGCATGTCAGAATGAATGTAGTTAGTTTGTATATAAGTTACCTACGATAAAGTTAATAGCTATAATCCTCTTTTCTTGATGTACTGGAAAATATTAGGGTTCAACCAAACATCCTAATAATGGGCGACTTCAACTACCCCACCATTAACTGGGAAAACTACTCATGTACCAACTCCTTATCTCAATGCTTTCTGGAATTCATAAACTCCAATGCCCTGGATCAACTTATCCACACCCCCACAAGGGGCAACAATATCCTAGACCTAGGCATTACCAACATGAGTGACCGGTGTTCCACACCTGAAGTCAACTCCTCATTGGTCCGATCCGACCATAAGCTAATCACCCTTGTTATCCATATCCTGCCCCCACCCCCCATTAAGGAAACCACAGTAAAACATTTCTCCAAAGCCAACTTCATGCTTCTTAAGACAGAAGTGGTGAACTTCATGACACCCATGCAGATGGACAATACTGTTACAACTGCTGAATCCTACACAAATGCACTCATAAGCACTTACACGAATGCTTGTATCGTGCTATCCCAAACAGAACCAAGATGCTATCCTCCAAAAAAAGGAAGCCAATCTGGTGGTCCCCTGCCATAAACAAACTGTACAACAGAAGGAAGAAACTGTTGCAAAAGAGAGTAAAATCCCATGAGTGGAGGAGCTCCCTGGTCAGCCTCAGTAAGAAGCTGAGATCCCTTATAAGTGCCTCCAAAGCTAGCTACAAAAACAAAATCACCACTAATTCCAAGGACAACCACAAAGCATTATATAGCTATGTCAAGAATCTCGATAGCAACACCCAGACCTGCTCTGAGTTACAGCACAAAGGCAAGAAAATTACAGAACCAACTGATATTGCCAACATCCTGGCAGATAGGTTCAGTGCTAACTTTACCCCCCTCTCACCCCCTAAAGGGCCCATATCTATACAGAAAGAATGCAGAGTCCCTGTAATCACAACTACGCAGGTAAAGGCTGCACTCTCTAAAGCCAAAAACACAGCATCCATGGGACCGGACAACATCACAGGCTGCGTTTTACACAAACTTCAGAATGAACTGGCTCCTCACTTAAGCATCATGTTCAATAATAGCCTCACATCAGGCTTTGTGCCTGCTGAATGGTGCACAGCAGCAGTTATCCCACTCCACAAAGGGGGAGCCACCACTGATCCTGGGAACTATCGACCTATTAGCCTGACGAGCCTGGTCTGCAAGGCCATGGAACGTATCATCATGGAACTCATAAACAAAGACATTGGTAACCTCTAAACTCTGAATCCCACCCAGTTCAGTTTTGTGAAAGGCAGATCATGCCTCCTGAACCTGATCGACTTCTTTGAGGCAGTCACCAAAGCTGTAGATGAGGGTAAGGTGGTTCACACAGCCTATCTTGAGCTCGTCAAGGCTTTTGACACCATTCCCCATTCTGGAATTATAGCTAAACTCACTAAGCTTGGTATAAATTCCTACGTTACAAGATGGGTTGCCAAATGGCTCACTGACAGAACCCACACTGTAAAAGTTGCAGATTCTAAATCTGACCTCAAAGCAGTGACAAGTGAAGTACCACAGGGTTCTGTCCTGGGACCGCTCCTGTTTGGTATCTACTTCTCTGAAGTACATGCTAACACAGAAGGCCTCTGTCTAACGAAGTTCAGAAATGACTGCATACTAAGAGCCATAGTCAAGTCCTCAAATGATGTGGACATCCTACAGAAGGGCCTTGCTGAGACAGATGCCTGGTGTCAGAGCCATGGCCTCAAGCTCAATGCCAAAAAATGCAGTGTCATCCCCTTTGGTAAAAACTCTGTACCCATGAACTACCACATAGGCAGCAATTTACTTAACACCAAATGCGTGATAAGAGACCTTGAGCCCCAGGTGGACAGTAGTCTCTCCTTTGATAGTCACATCACCACAGTAGTCAGGAAGTCCTTCTATGTTGCACACCTCATCATAAAAGGGTTCTCATCCAGGAAAAAAGAGGCCATTGTTCCCCTCTACTCGACACTCCTTAGACCCATTACAGAGTACAACGCCTCTTTTGAAATGTACCTCACAAGACATCTGCAGCAGCTGGAAAGGCCACAGAAGTACCTCACAAAGAGGATTACTGGCCTCAAACAAGTGCCCTACACTGACTGCCTCAAAAAACTCCAGCTTTACTCCATAGCATATCGCCTACTCCGAGGTGATCTCTGCCTCACATATAAAGCTATGTCAAACCCAGAGCTGGTGGACATGCTACACCTGAATAAATCCCAATCCCTCTGAGCTACATGCTCTAGGGACCTAAACCTTGTCACCACAATAAACAGGACATGCTGGAGGGATAGATACCTGTCCCAGTGACTTCCCATACTCTGGAACAGGCTATCCATCTATGTCAAGCAAAGTTCTTCATTAGCACTCTTCAAGAAAAATCTTGATGAGTTGATGGGAAATAGGAAATACACCCCGGGGATCACTTCTGTGTCTCTGCTCGACAGTGGCACAGGAAAATAACTTTCTTGGGTGGCGTAAGCCAGGGAACCTTGTTAGCTAAGCTTACGTAGGCCCTTGGGCTGATAGCCTAGTACCTACCTATGAACCAATGAACCTATGTGTTTGTACATAATAAAGCTGCTTGAGCAGAACCCACAAAGATTCATCTATTACATCATGACAACACAAGAGACAGTGGTCATATCTGAGATTGCCATCTATTATAACACCTAGAAGTTTACTGTGAGTTGCAGTTTTAGTGACAGGCTGTTTGAGGCTAGGTGTATATGGATGCATTTTTCTAATATTTTGGAGGGGGAGAGAATTGCTATTCAGTCTGTAGTTAGTTGATTGCTGCCTTTGTGCACTGGTATGAGATAGGACTTTTTCAGCTGTGATGGGATGTATTTTTCTGCTATGGCTCTGTTAATTAGTATGAACACAGGGAAGGCTATGACTTCTGCAGCCATTTTTAGTCTGATGGTAGTTGGTCTATAGCTACAGAAGTATTTTTAAGTTTAAGGAGCAACTTCCTTAAGAGTGAGGTAGCTACTGGACTAAAATTAAAGAGCTGCTGGTGGTTTTCATTCAACAGGGGTAGAGTGTTGGGGGCAGATGTGTTAGAGAGATAATACTGATTGTATAAAGTAGGAATTAAACTGTGTGGGGATAGAGTATGCCGTATTGTCTGTTTTTAAAGAGGGACTAGTGGTCTTGCCAGGGTGGAGTAGTTCATTTAGTGATGACCAAAAAAGTTTTGGGTTGTTTTTATGTTTGTCTTGTAGGTTGGTATAGTATGTTTGCTTATTCTTTTTTACATGGAGTTTTGCAAGGTTTCTAAGATGTCTAAATTGCTGGAGGGCATTTCTATTTTTACACCATTTTTCCAGGCTCTGTCCCTTTTTATCATGATTTTTTTTTGTTTCCTTTGTCAGCCATGGTGTGGGGTTGGACTTTACTCTTTTATTACATACTAGTGCTAGATTATTTAAAATCTGTAAGAATATATTATTAAAGTGTTCTACAGCAGTATCTAGTGGCATTGTTCTAAGTACATTCCAGTTATATTTTTTAATGTTTCATTGAAGATATATTTCCTGAAATTTGTTGTATTTCATATTGATGGACAGGTTGACAGACAAGATCAGACAGGAGTCCCTGTGGACTATGATGTTTGCAGATGACATTGTGATCTGTAGTGAGAGTAGGGAACAGGTGGAGGAGACCCTGGAGAGATGGAGATATGCTCTAGAGAGAAGAGGAATGAAGGTCAGCAGGACTAAGACAGAATATATGTGTGTGAATGAGAGAGAGGATAGAGGAATGGTGAGGATGCAAGGAGTAGAGCTGGTGAATGTGGATGAGTTTAAATACTTGGGGTCAGTAGTTCAGAGTAACGGTGAGTGTGGAAGAGAGGTGAAGAAGAGAGTACAGGCAGGATGGAGTGGGTGGAGAAGAGTGTCAGGAGTGATTTGTGACAGACGAGTACCTGTAAGAGTGAAAGGGAAGGTCTACAAGAGGGTAGTGAGACCAGCTATGTTATATGGATTGGAGACAGTGGCACTGACAAAAAGGGAGGAGTTTGAGCTGGATGCGGCAGAGTTAAAGATGTTAAGATTTGCACTGGGTGTGACGAGGGTGGACAGGATTAGGAATAAATATATTAGAGGGTCAGCCCAGGTTGGAAGGTTTGGAGACAAAGCCAGAGAGGCAAGATTACATTGGTTTGGACATGTGCTAAGGAGGGATGCTGAGTATATTGGGGAAAAGATGCTAAGGATGAAGCTACCAGGTAACAGGAAAAGAGGAAGGCCTAAAATAAGGTTTATGGATGTGGTAAGAGAGGACATGCAGGTGGTTGGTGTGACAGAGCAAGATGCAGAGGACAGGAATAAATGGAAACAAGTGATCTGCTGTGGCGACCCCTAATGGGAACAGCCAAAAGAAGATGATGATGGTTGTATTTCATATTTGATTATAGACTGTATTTTTATCCAGGTTATGGTGAGTTCTAATTGCATGTTGGTATGTAGTCAATTATGTTATCTGAAAGGCATCCTCCTTTTATCAGTTTCTCTGGTTTGTTTGTAAGAATCCAGTCTAATGTAAAGTGTCTCCCTGAAAGTTTTATTGGTTCTAGTAGGTGTGGTTATTAATTATCTAAAGTTGTACAAGTTTATGGATTCAGTGGAGTTACTGGAATTCATGAGTTGCCAGTCTATATTTAAGTCTCCAAGTATAGTTTCATGGTTAATTTTTGGGATATCCAATACAGGATTCTTTCAGCAGTATCAACTTATTCCCTGGTGATATGTAAATTGCTGTTAAACATATACTTTTCCTATTGTTGATTTTTAGGAGTGATATTAGTAGTTCAGCATTGTTAAATTTGAGTATTTCCTATAGAAGTAATGTAATGGTTAAGGAATTGTTATAGATGATTGCTACACCACCTGCATGCTTGTTTTGTTTGTAATGCTTGAGTATGTTGTATCTGGAGGTGGGGGGGGGCAGCAGGTGATCTCGTTATCCTTTATATCTTTTTTAACCAGGTTTCAGTAGCTATGACTACATCAGGAGCGTATGTGGCAAGATAAGCATGTATGTCATGCATTTTATTGCACACACTTCTTAAGTTCACATTTAGTAAGGTGAGTTTGGATTCTGATTTTTTTTTTTTTTTTTTTGCTGAGATGTATTAGATGACTGGTTTATTTTGGGGTTGGAAGTGACGGTTTTATTAACAGTAGGACCAGTGTTGGGGTGAATATCTCCACTAATTTTTAACTGGTGTTTTACAGAGGGAAGAGTGTGGCCAGTTATAATTTGGTCTTGGTTTGATATCTGATAGCAAATTTGGATGCTTAGTTTTAAGATATTTATAGAAAAATGAATCATATGTGGTTTGTTTGTAGAGATATGGTGTTATGGAGAAAGACAGGCTGGGTAGATGATGATATTTTTTATGAGGACTGGTTGAAGTCATTGAAGGAGCTGGATTTGATAACTGGTGATAAAGGCTAGCAGAGTGAGGAGAAATTGTAAAATAATCTGACCTAGGGGCATCTTATTTAATTTGATTTTTATCTTTGTTATAAATTAGGATACAAATGTTAGGAGGGTAGTGGGTTGGTTGTAGAGATGTAATTTGATAGTTATAGGAGGCAATCATTAAGACAATTTGTGGGAGAGTCTTGGGTGGTACACTAGAGTGGGTGTTACTATTGGGAATAATTGTACTGATTGTTTTCCTACTGGATGGAACTAATAGTATGGGTTAGAAAACTACATGGGTGGTGCTAAGGAAGTATAAATGTAAGCAAGAGGAGGTGGGTGAGATTTGGGTGTAGGGCAGGGAAGCAGAGTGAGCCTGAGTGTTAGCGAGGATGAATGAAGCGGGTTGATAACTTGTCAAGAGACAGAGAAAACAATCAGTGACTTAATGTAAACAGCCACAAATCTGCTGAGAGATAAGTAAAAGGAACAATTCAATTTAAAAGGCCTCTGTGCTAGTAGATGAATGTCTTGGTTTTGTTGCTCTATGACATAGTTTTAGTAGGAGAGTTAGTCCAATATTAACTTGACCTGACTAATGGTGCTAACAGTAAAAAATTACACTTGACTGTTTGGACAACTGTGTAATGTAAGGAGGTTACTATGGACTTTGAAATGAAAAGTTCAAAAGCCTACCTCAACCCCCACAGACCAGCAAACAATGGTAATCCACAATGCAGTTCAGCTCTGGAAAAATACTGGCTGAAGACTCAAAAGTGGTGACACAAGAAGAGAAATAAACTTAAGGAAGGTAGACAGTGGACTGCTAAAAACAATGAACAGAGCACAGTTAAAGGAGAAAGTCCCAGTGGGACTGTTGTGGTCTAAGAAAATGAAGCTATTATAGTGGACAAAGCTCTTTGCTTTAGGCTGCCATGTTGTTGTTGCTGTTGTTGTGTCTTTCGGCTTATCCTGGTTAGGGGTCGCCACAGCGGAACTCGGGTCTGCTAATGTTTGGTAGTGGATTTTTATGTGCCGAGTTACCAGCCCTGATGCTCAACCTTCAACGAAGGCACGCCCATTCACGCATGCCTCCACACAGAAGACGATCTAGCTGAGAATCGAATGGGACAACGTCTTGCTGTGAGGCGACAACGCTACCACAGCACCACTACTTAGGCTGCCGTAATATTTATAATTTATATACAAATATAGCCCACAGACTGGTGTTCAAACTGCAGACCTCATTGTTACATACATATCTATTTACTTGCAGGGACACTTCTATAGAAAAATAAAAATGCACTAAAGAGACAGCTGAGTGCACTGAACTGATGTTGACTGTGCACAAATACTAGCTCAGAGATTAAATTGTTTTAGTAACTGTATCAGGCAAGCAGAAATAAGAAAG
Organism: Protopterus annectens; assembly: GCF_019279795.1. Taxonomy (NCBI): domain Eukaryota; kingdom Metazoa; phylum Chordata; order Ceratodontiformes; family Protopteridae; genus Protopterus; species Protopterus annectens. The sequence goes on along the minus strand of NC_056735.1, from coordinate 1,159,147,779 downwards.
GAAGGGGGAGTTCAAGGGTGACTTCTTTGAAGGCATACAGTTCCACTAAAGATAGGAGGATATAAATAACGGGAGTAACAAGTTTAGAAGAGGTGAAAAAAAATATAAGAAAAATAAATAATTTGAGTACTAGGAGTAAATGTCAGTGTCTATTAGGAAGACAGAGTAAAAGCTAACCAGCAGAATGTCAGTGGAGGAGCCGAGGAGGGTTTACAGACTATAAGGCTATTGCTTACAAACTAGGGCACTGAAGCACTTGTCTTCAGACTAGTCACTATGCAGAAGAAAATATACACAGAAGACTGGATGTCTCTAATACTTACTTAAAGCACAGTGCCAAAGGTAGTACACAGTCTGTCCTAATTAAATGGTGGTTGGATTGAATGGACTATATATATATATATATATATATATATATATATATATATATATATATATACACACACACACGGGCTGCTTCAAAAGACAGACAACTCAAAAGACTGAATCCCAAAATACTGAAAATTCAAAATACTGAACACATTTTTAATGCAGGGGGCAATCCCCACTACACCCCTTATGTGGAGGGGCTATGCTCCTCACACCCTCTGCTAACTATATATACCAACTCCAAGATCGCACAACAGTGGAGAAGGGGCAAATTCCTTCATTCAATATTTTGAATTTTCAGTCTTTTGGTTTTTTAGTCTTCTGAAGTAGAGCCATTTAAATATACATATATATATATATATATATATATATTTCCCATACCCCCGAAGACAGAGCTACAACTATGCAGAATTTCTACCCCATAGCACACTTCCCTGAAGTCTTGAATACAATAGACTGCATGCACATTGAGATCAAAGCACCACCTGGGGAACAGGGAAGGGTGTACATAAACAGAAAGGGCTTCCACTCCATTAAATGCCAGGTCATGTGTAATGCTAAGGGAATCATCCTGAATGTGTATGCTGGCAACTCTGACAGTTACCACAACTCTCATATCTGGCACAACTCACAGCTTTACCAGAGGATTCCCAGGGGTGATATCCCACATGGCTATTTACTGGAGATTGCAGGATATGCACTCAAACCATGGCTGATGATGCCCATCAGAAATGCACACAAACCCATAGAGGAATGCTATAGCAAGGCACATGCTCAAACAAGAAATATCATGGAGCATATGTTTGGGCTGCTGAAGTCAAGGTTTTAGTATCTAGATACATCGGGGGACCTGCAGTATAATCCCAGTATTTGTGCTAAAATAATCACAGTCTGTGCTATCCTACACAACAATATCCTGCAAAAACAGCTGAATTAGGAACACCACTGGCAAGGTCACCACAGCCACACACAGGTAAGGACTCAAAGGGGGAAGCACCAGTTGCTGTGGGTGTATGTACACGTAGGTATCCACAATATGCCCTCACCCTGACCAAGAGACAATAGACAGCACACATGCTGACCACCTAAGGGGTACAACTTTCATCCTTTGCATGTACATACAATAAAACAGATAGCAGACAATGCTCACAACCTTTACTTACCCTTCTAACAGCTGTGAACTGCTAGCATCAGAGAGAGTCAGTCCCGAATTACAACAGTTGTAACAGAAGGACTATCAAGGTAAGTACTGAACCTGGAACTGAAAAATAAATGTAAAGAACATGAATGAATTTCAGATACATGGATACTGTTACTTCAAAATGTACCTAAGCAGAATATGTGTGAGTTGTCCAGTAATGTCATCAGTATGTGAGAGGACTCACTTATGCAGGTAGATTTATGCCATCAGCTAACATGCCTCATGTATCTTAATAACCAGAAAAGAAAAAGCGGTCCAAAGTCTAATTATCCCTACATTCTCACAAGTGGAGCAATAAGCCTGACAGATGTAACAACGATTTCAAGGTAGTAGTCACAGCAACAAAAAGACTGTAAGAAATCATTGAAAATTTCAAACTAACATCATCAATAAATATACTATGTACTAGTTAGCATTGCACCCTGTGCATCAGACCAAATGCATATGTATCACTGAATCCAAAAACCAGAAACAAAGATATAACACCGTTATCATCATTTTCACAGGGTGGGGTTTGGGGGGAGGGGCAGGAAGCTAAGGGTGACATAAAAGGTAGTAAGTGTGAGTGTCAGTAAGAAAGGCAGGCAGGCAGAAATGTAGCTAATTATCAAATGACCACTGAGACATAATGACCTGCAAAGCTCACAAATGCCTCATGTACCTGTTATGTGTGTGTGTGTGTGTGTGTGTGTGTGTGTGTGTGTGTGTGTGTGTGTGTGTGTGTGTGTGTGTGTGTGTCTGTATGAGCACTCAATGTGACGTGTGTGTGAGTGTCTGCATGAACATAGCCAAGCTCTATGCTAGCTCTACATCCTGGCATAATGGACAGGTGTGAGCCATGCATGGCAGAGGTATCAGTTCATTGTCATCACCTCCGATCATGGCAACTGGCTCTGCCAGGAGTTGTACTGGCATGACCATGCCCATGGTTAGATGTGCTGGTGCTACCTGAACATGAGCAATGTCTGCTGGATGAGCTCTCCTCATGACTACACCCAGGTCCATAACCCCATCATCTATCATGTCTGTCACTGGACACCTCAACCACTGACTGAGCAGTGGAAGTAGTGCCACTACAAGAGCAGGATTGTGCATGGGCATGTTATCTAACATAGATGATGTTGGGGACCTACAGCCATGTGGATACTGTCCCCCCTCCCAGCAGATGTTCCATCACAGACATTGTCTGTTCCATTGTTTAATTAATCTGATCCATTGAATTGGCCACACAGTGGAGTCAATCATGCATGTCAGAATTGTGCCTCATCTAGAATCTTAAGCATGTCCTTTTAGACCCTAGTGGAATGTGCCTGTGCCTTCATGACAGCCCTAAACATTCCTTGAGTGTTACATAATGACATACCAGGATCAGGTGGAGGGTGGACATCAGGCCACATCCAAGCACCCCTACCAACACCTCTCTCATATTTTGACTATGGTGAGAGTCAAGTGGCACTGAAACCTTAATAACCACACTACCCTGATCAACTGTATCACCCTCAAGCTGTCCACTGAGGACACAGCATAGACATCAAGCACACAAAACACAGTATCCTCTGAGCTGTCTGGATCTCTACAAGTGGACATAAACTCCTCATTTGGTGTCAGTTGTGGCTGAATAGCAGGACCCTCTCCCCTATAGCCAGCTGCTCTTGGGCAACTGCAGCTGCCCTCCTCTGGGCTAATGAAATCATATCAGTGGCCTGATGCCGCACCTGATCATAATTGCAGGTGCAACCACCCACTGTATTTACATCATTGAGTATCTTGTTCCAAATCTCCTTTCTGACAGCCATATCCCCATGACCTCTCTCAAACAGATGTTTCATGCCATCTCAGAGCCTGTATTATGACTTCATTCTCACCATCAGTAAAAGGGGATTTTGTGGATTTATAGGCTTGGGTGCCATAATCCTATGTGACATAAAACAAAGAAGTATAAAAGAGATAAATATCACATAAGTAATGTTTTTATTACAAAAATGATTAGTCTGTGCACCCTTTGTCAACAGTAAGCACATGAAACACACTTTTCATTTAGTACAACAGAATGTTAGGTAGTTGTCTGACCTCCCCGTCCCACACAAATGAAGATTTGTACAAACCGAGGAATACCACATAAGTGATGTGTGTATGCTTTCCACAGAAATATCAGGGTGTCTACACATTTTTAACAGAAAAGCACTTGAAATACATTTCTCATTTTGGACAGTAAAATGGTAGGTGGCTCCCCCCTATATACACACGAATGAAGTTTTGTACGAGCCAGGGAATACCACAAAAGTAATGCATATATGGTTTTCACAGAATTATCAGGATGTCTACTCTTTTTCAACAGAAAAGTCAATTTATGAATACCAGTCACTTTTTACTATGACCACTACTCCTGTGGAGGTTGTCCCATGCCATCTCAGCAGCATAACACCAGTGTCAGAGACATGTGCATTACATTTCTCTCTAATACCATAGGACATTGCAAAAGCAAATGTTAAGAACATAGTTGTGCTAAAAGTAGAGCTTGTCTGTCTCACAAATGTAAATACCTGCCAAAACTACATATGCCATCAGTGAAGCATACAAAGTGCATACAGATAAAACTTCCATTGTATCCCGGATATATAAATACGTCCGTAACATTTTACAAAATCTAAAATGGCCTTGAATAATACAAGCTTACCTTAGCAAAACTAAGCCTTCTTTGCAGAGGAATCTTTTGAAGGAATACTAATCTTCTGTTTTGTCCAAAAACACAAGTTTCCTTACCTTCAAGTGCCCTCGCTACACAGTTACCTTTTTATAGTGTAGAATCAGCCCTATGTGCATTGTGAAGATGCAAATGAGGTATGAACTCATTAGTATTGCTAAATACCAAACTTTTGACTTCATGTAGCACATGTAAATATAGTGTAGGCTCTACATTACTGTTAGTTGCTAATGGCTTGCAACTGTGAATGATTAGTGTGAGTGAAGGAAAACACAAGAGCAATTCAGACACCCTTCAATGCATAGGGTGTGTCAGTAAGAATAGAATTACAAAGTGTGAAACTAACTTTGGTAACCTTTTAAATCAAACAAAACACCACACATTTATATATTTTTTCCATAATAGCAAAATTATCCTGTCTTTGCTGAAACTTTTTTTGTCCTCTGTCATGTATTTTTATCAGACATTTAAAACAAAATGATAGAAAATGCACCATAAACTGCATGTCTAATATTACAGCAGAGATACGGGAAGAATGATCAAAATACAAAGAGCAGCAAGAACTGCATTTCTGCAAACATATTCATAAATGGTTGTGTGATTACTCATTGCACTAAATATGTTAGCCATACATGTACAAGCAACTGAGAATGTCCAGCTGTATGACCTGTTAATGCTGATATCTGTGCGGTCACTGAGACACGGTTTAAAGCCATAGAGAGCACACAAACAGTGCTAGGTTATAATGTCTTCCACACACTTTACACCAGCGACTTCACAGGCAGGGACTAAAGGTGGAGGTGTCTCTATTTACATCAAAGATAAATATACTTCAAGGCTGGTCAAACAGGGCAATGCACTTGAGTTGCTCCATGTTCAAATTACCATATGAAAAATCGAATATCACTTCCTTGCAAGCTATAGGTCCCCCTCTATGACCCAGGAAACCCATGCCATGTAGTTAAACGTATTAAAAACACTAACCATCTAACCCAATACCATATTCATGGCTGACTTTAATTACCCCACTATTAACTGTGAATCCTATATGATACCAAATGTACATTCATGGAGATTTCTGGATTTTGTAAAGACAAACTCCCTGGACCAGATAGTCAATACACCAACCAGGGGTGCAACCATACTGGATCTGGTCCTCACTAATATGAGAGAGTGCTGCAAACCCACTACTGTAATGCCTTCCCTGGTAAGGTCAGACCACAAAATAGTCTCCTTGGAAGTAAAAATAAAACCTGGTCCCCTAGCTAAACCTGGAATATTTAGGAATTATTCTAAGGCTAGCCTCCAAAATTTCAAGCCCCCATAAACCTTGAGAACACTGCTGCCTATACTGAACTGTTCACAGAAACCCTGTACAAGCATGTTAATAGCTGCATAGAGGCAATTGTACCCACCAAGAAGAAGTACAGAACTAACTCAAAAAACAAGCCACCCTGGTGGAATCACAAAATCAATAGGCTATATAACAGGAGGAAGAAAATCATGGCAAAAATTAGGAGGTGCAGCACCCAGCAGGATAAAAGTATTCTCATCAAACCAAACAAACAACTCAGAGGACAAATAAAGTCTACCAAAGCCAAATTTGAGGTAAGTTTGGCCTCCCAGGTGAAGGGCAGCCACAATGCATTCTTTAGCTATGTCCGCAACCTCAAAAGCAATACACAATTGTGTGCAGAGTTCATTGTAAATGGAGTCACATTTACTGAGCTAGAAGACATAGGAAACCTCCTTGCTGATAAATTCAGCTCCAACTATACCCCCTCTCTCCCTCTCAGCCTTCCCTCAGGATATATCATCAAATATAAATCACCCTACTATCACTAGGTGAACAGGTCCTTAAAGCTCTCTTTAAGACCATGAACACTGCATCAATGGGCCCAGACAATATCCCAGGATGCCTTCTAAATAGCATGAAACATGACCTATCAGGGCCTCTGGAATTACTATTTAACTGTAGCCTTCTAACAGGTTTTGTGCCTCATGAATGGAGAAAGGCAACAGTCATCCCTCTGCACAATGGTGGGCTATCTACAGACCCTGGAAACTACAGACTCATAAGTCTCACATGTCTTACATGTAAAGCCATGGAAAAAATTATCATGGAGATGATCAATAGATATATACTAAACCTCCAGACACTGGACCCAACCCAGTTTGGTTTCATCAAGGGAAGATAATGCTTACTTAACCTGGTGGACTTCTTTGAGAAGGTCACCAAAGCAATGGAAGAGGGAAAAATTCTTTACACTGCCTACTTTTACCTGGCCAAGGCATTTGACACAATACCCAACTCGGACATTGTTGACAAACTCAAGAGGTTACGTACAAACCCATATGTTACCCAATGGATAGCCAACTGGCTCACAGACAGGACCCAGGAAGTTAGAATTGGGGAGTCCACCTCTACAAAGAGGCCAGTCACAAGTGGAGTCCCTCAGGGATCAGTCCTTTGACTGCTCCTTTTTGGCATTTACTTCTCAGAAGTCAACGCCAATGTCAGTGTGGTCTCTGGCTCACTAAATTTGCAGATGGTTGCAAATTAGGAGTTGTCATTGAATTTAACACTGACACAAATGTCCTCCAGGAGGGGCTAACACAGACAAACAGCTGGTGTCAGAGCCATGGACTAAAACTAAATGCCAAGAAATGCATAATAGTATCCTTTAGGAAGTCATCCATCCCTGGTAACTATCATATTGACAACACATCCCTTAGAGTTGACCCTTTGATCATCATGTGTCTACAGTGGTGAGGAAATCATTCTGTATTGCACAACTTATAAACAAAGGTATGGCATCTAAGTCCAAGGAAGTCATTGTTCCATTGTATTCGGTATTCATCAGACCTATCACTGAGTACAATGCCCCCTTTGGTATGTACCTAACTAGGCATATCCAACAACTGGAATGTCCACAAAGGTTCCTCACTAAAAGAATACAGGGCATAAGTAAAATGTCCTATGAGGACCACTTCAAGGCCTTATCCTTGTATTCTTTCTCCTACAGGCTTTTAAGGAGAGATCTATGCCTGGTATACAGGTCATTGTCAGACCCCACTCTGATGGACCTCCTGCATATCCACAAAACAAACATCACCAGAATTACCTGCTCTAAAGACTTAAACCTTACCTGTGATATAAATAGGATTTGCTAGAGAGATAGGTATGTACCACAGAGACTACACTGTCTTTAGCACAGCCTTCCTATCCATGTGAAGCAGAGTTCTTCCCTAACCCAATTCAAGTGCAACTTGGACAATTGGATGGGAAAACAGAAATTCATCCCTGGTTTGGCACCTGTGTCTCTAATGGACACAGGTAACCTGTAAATGGTTCATCTCCCAACCCCCTGCTTACACTTATCAAGGGTATTAGAACCTGTCAGAGATTCGGGATGCATGGCTAGGCTTAAAAAGGCCCTTGTGTTCGTTAGCCTAGTAAACACCTATGAACTTACGAACCTATGAACCTATGAAGATGAAATGAGAATTGATTGTATGCACATGATTTGGATGGTGTTGCAAAGCTGTGTCTGTGGCAAAGAGAGATAACGTGCTCCATCTGTGTTTTGTAATTTCATTAGTGTGATGGTTCAGATCCAGAGCTGTGTAATTGTTTAAACTTTGTTTAACGTTTTTTCCATTTGGGGCTCTGCTATATGTAGCTCAGTGCAAACATGATTAAATTCATAAAAAATTAAAATTTACTGTCAGTTGCCTTAAGAAGTGCAAACATGCTTAGCACAATTGTATGGCAGTCAGCAATTTGGATGGTAATGATGGCAGAAATTATGCCTGGGACCCAACTGTGTGTGCAGCCCAAGCTGTAAATACATCGATGTATACAATAAATAAGCTACATAAAGCATGGTTTGAGTCCAACAATATTTATTTTTACTGAGGAAGGATCATAACAAGTATTAACAGAAGGAGTATGTTTTCGTTATTGCCTGTTACATTTGCGCATTGCTCGCCTGTGTGCAAACATGGTTCACTAGTTAAAGAAAAAAAAATGAAGCATATTATTTTGTTTGCCTTACTTGACCAAACAGGCTAAGCAGTGATGAGTGGCCATCAGCACTCTGGACAGTACTGAGTGTAAAAAAATACACCTGCTGCCTAGTGTTCCCTGTGGCACCAAGTGTAAGTTCATGGCCAGAACACAGTGGAGTCAGGGTTGTAATCAAGCACACTCCACTTTATTTATTAAGGGTGTCCCACTGTAATTTTTCACAAAAGTTAGAACAAAAGAATAATTCTGCATACCAATACATATGTATAGCAAGTTGATTGAGCATACACATGGTATCATATCTATTATATGTGTAAGTGGTGTGGCATGACAATGATGATTATGTAAATGATGATTACGTAAATATAAATGTATTTTCAGACCTGAGAAGGATGTTATAGTTTACTTCACTCATTTACACACCTCCCATAACACAGGTATAACTCTGAAACAGAATGTATTGTGTGATTGAACCAGAACTCAAAAATCTACTCTGAAAGTAATTCAAGTATATCCATTTCCAGTATATTGTCAAATAGTACTCCTGTATCACATCTGAGAATGCATAACCCAGGACTTTGTCATGTCACACACATACAGGGTTAATTGAAGTATAGCACCACTCACTCCTTAAAGTGTGTATTTGTAATGACTGTGGTTGGGCAACACTTCTTCTGTGGCAATGATAAAAAAACATCTAAGTGGAAATGTATGTCTTCTCTTTTTTCCATAAGTTTGAATCCCACATTGTACAAATTACTTTTAACAGTGTGTGAGGCCCAATATATGTCAAGTCATCCCACTGATCTCTCCAAAGTCATGTCTTAAAAGCAAGGTCATTTAGTATATCAGTGTTGACCATTGGACAAAGTGTTGTCAGGTATAGCAGTGTACATGCCTTAAATTAATACCAAATGTCACATTATCCTTCTTGTTTCATAACCTTCCTTCTTCTATTTTTGGCAATGTTTCTCTCCACTTAACATCGCCCAAACGCATTTGGCATGGTTTTGCAAGTTTTCAGGCTGGCCATAAGACTCAATACAACAAATTAGCGGGAAAACACTTTTAATGTTGTTGGAGGACCTGTGCAGACATAGCAGGAGATGGGAAGGATGGTGTCAAACTCTAGGCACAAAGGTGAGGTGTGCAGGAGTCCAAAATATTTGTTGCACAACTTGTAAATCACTACATCCATAGGTTGCTACAGGGGGGGGGGGCTATGCTGGCTCACAGTATAAGAATGAGGCTTGGAACAGTCTATCCAAGGCTGTCTTCAATGTGACTGACATACAACATACTGGGGAGCAATGACTTGAAATGGCACAAGCAGGCACAATTCAACCAGTGACTGAATGAGTTTAGAACTTTTGGGAGCCCACAGTTGTGTAAGTATACAGATAAAGCAACTTTAAATGTTATGGAAAGCTGTGGATAGCCAAGACATTTAGCATATCAGTGTTGACCATTGGACAAAGTGTTGTCAGGTATAGCAGCACACATGCCGTAAATTAATGCCAAATGTCACACTATTCTTCTTGTTTTATAACTTCCCTTCCTCTTTGTTTGGAATGTTTATCTCCACTTAACATTGCACAAACACGTTTGGTATGGTTGTGCAGGTTTGGGGGCTGGCCATAAAACATGATACCACAAATTGGTGGGAAAACACTTTTACTGCTGTTGTAGGACCTGTGCAGACATGGCAGGTGATAAGAAGGATGGTGTCAAATTCAGGGCAGAAAGGTGTGGTGGGGAGGAGTCCAAAATATGTGTTGCATTCCTTGTAAAGTGCTACAGCCATAGGTTTGCTATAGGGGGACCATGTTGGGTCTCAGTATAAGGCTGAGGCTTGGAACATTCTAGCCATGGCTGTCTTCAGTCCACATACTGGGGAGAAATGCAGGCACCATTATAATGACTTGAAATGGCACAAGCAGGCACAACTCAATCAGTGACTGGATGAGTTTAGAACTGTTGGGATCCCACAGCTGTGTAACTATACATATAACGCACCTTTAAATGTTATGGAAAGCTGTGGATAGTCAAGGCTGGTATGCATAATGCTTTTATGCCTCTTTTTCACTCCTTTATTTTACTGCTACTCAGGACATTTTAGCAAACAGGGAGGCACATGCTGAAAGATTGGAAAAACTCAAAGAGGCAAGTGGTATGTATGCAGCACAAATGAACATGATTGTATTAAAATGATTGCTCTTCTATACAATACTAACAGGTTAAGCATGCCAATTTTAACTGTAAAAGCATGCATGGAGGCTTTATTCTGCACCTCTTGGTACTTGTATTAGGCAAGTGTAATAGTTTATTCAGATTTCGTGGGTTCAGTTCCCACAAGTAACAAATACATTCAAATTCCAAAAATATTAGTTTTTTTATTTTTAATTCCAACAATATTGGTTTTAATGCCATGTTGTTAACTTATTGTGTAGAATCTTTAATAGCATATATGCAATACATACATATTGCAAGGATTATTTGCAACAATTCACAATCCTCTTTTGGATTGGAAAAGCTGTATAACTAATATAATAATAAAATTATATTTATTGTAATAAAGCATTTGAATGTGACACATAATTGTTCAATCATCTCTTTTATTTTTTGTTTCACTCAACCCCTTATCCCTCTTTCTTTTTTATATAAATGGGAACGCACTGTTCTGATGTCATACTTTTCTGCCAACAAACAAAATACTTTTCAGCACAGGGATGTAGGCCAACCACTGTGGCTCAGCCTGCCCTGCTTCATCAGCTACTGCACCAACACCCAGCACCTCTGGGACACAACCTGGAAGTACTGCCTCTGCAGCCCCTGCACCACCTGGCCCATCCACATCAGGTAGCATTGCCCCCACTGCTGGTACATTGGTACCCCCTGGGAGTAATGGTGGAGGCAGTGATTACATCACCTGTCAGGAGCTGCCAAGGATGGTGCAAGATGTGATAGAAACTGGCACTGGTGTTCACCTCAGCCATTTGGAGAGATTGCTCCTTAGAATGCAAAAAGACTCCCTTACCAAGAAATCTCACATAAAACCAAGGAAGGGGGCAGTGATGACAGTTCTGAGTGTAAGGACTAGATTCTCACTGTTCTGACACTTGATGGGCATGTGCCTTTGATGTCACATACCTATGCCCAGTCATGGTTTCCCCTAACCTTTTGTGTTCACCATCCCTGTGTCTGTCTTGTTTATCCTGTTTGTCTGTACCTGCTCTCTTACCTACCCTACACTACCTCATCCTCCCCCAACATTCCTTACCTTTTGAAATTAAAAATAATATCCTGTCCCTCAAAAAAAAATCATACCATACATAGCTCTCCTCTTTGCATATGTGTCTTCTCAACACACTTGATTTGGTCTAATTGGCTATACAACATGATTGCATTTTTGTCACCCATCTATGTTGTGGTGATAGTCCAAGTTCATCCAATTTTCTATGCACGTTTACATTACAGTGTTAAACAAGTGACTAACTATGGTTCTTTCCTAATTCTGTCCTTTAAATTAATTTATTGATTCCCTTTTGTTCTTCCCCTGCTTGCCTCATTTAACCACCTTCTTATCTATCCCATTTTCCCACCTTTAATCTGGCCAATAAATAGAATCACACACCACACACACATGGCCAAAATGGCTCATAATAAAACTTTTGGTCCTCTGCGTTTGCATGGTGTTTGACATTGTGCATCAATTCAGAGTGAAGGTAAATGGCTCATCATATCCTATAGCAAAACTTGGTGAGTTTTTGCCATTGGCCGCACTAGTCTAAATCTTTCCATGCAATGCTGTTTAAACTCACTGTGTTAAAGGAACATAGAGTTAAAGCAGAGTAAAGGCAATACTTTGAAACATTTACTCTGACAGTTATTTAGACTGCTGAATATAACAAAATGCAACTCCCTGTGTGGAATGTTGACATAAATCACTTGACTGCATATTTTTTTGTCAAAAGCTTCAAGAGTTCAATTCCAGATGTATCTCTCATCATTTCTTAGGTGATGTTGTTTGTGTGTAATATATTTAATCACCTACATATTAAACTTTGCCACAGTTATGAGTTCTCATGGAAATATAACCATTACTGCCCAGAAATGGGTACCTGTAGTGTCATCCATCCCTGCTGCTATTACATATTTATCTACCCTTGTTCTGTTTGTCATAAACCTGTTGTCCCTCTCCTAAGCCTTCTTTTACCCTTATGTCAGTCACTTCATGCTACACAGCATGTAAGGTTAATAATAACAACAGACCAAAAAAATGACCATTAATGTTCCATTAAACAAAACACTGCTAGGTGTATGTTCATCTCTCCTAGTATTCATCCCATCACTCCAACTTCTCTGTATGTGTGTGTATCTATTAGGTTGATGGATGGTGTCCACAGACTGACTTGACTGTGTTGATGGATAATACAAACTTGTTACATTAATTCAATAGTTTGTCAATGTTCCTGTAGTGTGTAATATTTTAAAATCATCTATAGGATTCTGTTTGTGTCATGTGCAGGTGATGATGGATGAAATCTTCATCTAATGTGAAGTGGACACTGTCCTTACTGTGACAAAGCATCCTGTACACACTTTTCAGGATATCTGATGATACACAAATACTTAACATATCTGCTGAGTAATAATAATTTAAAATGATGTACCACCCCTTGCCATTTCTACAAAGTTGTACAGACAATTAAATTGGGATTTGCAGTGAAGCATGCAAACAGCTAACCATACACTGATAATGACTCTATAAAGTGCAGTCTGACTCTGTTAAAGTCAGACTTATGGCATGGTGCTAGCGTTATGTACTGTGTTCTCCAGCTTGTGGAACTAGGCAAGTAAGTAGGTGTTTTAATCTCACAGCAGTCAGCTTTTGTGTGTGCATGTTCCATCAACTATCAGTCAGGAAACAATTTTAGACCAGCATGTGATTACATAGTTATGTAAGACATTCCTACTGACATCTTCTTCTCACCATACACTGATACTGCCATCCATTATAAAGTGTACTCTGACATTGTGAAAGTCATACTTGTGCCATGGGACTAGCATTAAGTGGAGCTAGAGAAGTAGCGATTCTAATCTCATAACAATTAACTTGTGTGTGTGTTCAGTCAGCTATCAGTCAGGAGACAGTTTTAGAGTGGTGTGTGATTACACAGCTACTTCTACCGACATCTTCTACTCACCATAAACTGATGCTGTGTCTTCTGCTATAAAGTGCACTCTGACACTGTTAAAGTCAGACTTGTGCCATGGCACTAGTGTTAAGTACTGTGTTCTCTAGCTTGTGGGACTAGGTAGGTAGGGGGTCTAATCTCACAGTGTGTGTGTGTGTGTGTGTGTGTGTGTGTGTGTGTGTGTGTGTGTGTGTGTGTGTGCGCGTGTGTGTGTGTGTGTTTTCTGTCAACTGTCATTCAGGAGACAATTTTAGAGCAGCATGTGACTACACAGCTGTATAAGGCACTCCTACCAACATCTTCTACTCACCATACACTGATGCTATCATCCTCTATAAAGTACACTCTGACAGTGTCAAAGTCAGACTTGTGCCATTGAGCTAGCATTAAGTACTGTGTTCTCTAGCTTGTGGAATTAGGTAGGTAGTAGTTCTAATCTCACAACTGTCAGTGTGTGTGTGTGTGTGTGTGTGTGTGTGTGTGTGTGTGTGTGTGTGTGTGTGTGTGTGTGTGTGTGTGTGTGTGTGTGGGTGTGTGTGTGTGTGTGTGTGTGTGTGTGTGTGTGTGTGTGTGTGTGTGTGTGTGTGTGTGTGTGTGTGTGTGTGTGTGTGTGTTAACTCAATTATCAATCAGGAGATGGTTTTAGAGCAGTGTGTAAGTACACAGCTATGTATGTTCAGTCAACTATCAATCAGGAGACAATTTTAGAGCAGTGTGTGAGTACACAGCTATGTAAGACAATCCTACCAACATCATCTTCTCACCAGATACTGATGATATCATCCTCTGTAAAGTACACTTTGACACTATTTAAATCAGACTTCTGCTGTGGTGCTAGTATTAAGTAGTGTGTTTTCCAATTTGTGTAACTAGATAGGTAGGAGTTCTAATCTCACAGCAGTCAATGTGTTTATCTGCATGTGTTCATTCAACTATCAGTCTACAGACAATTTTAGAATGGCTTGTGACTCCACAGCTATGTCAGTCACTCCTCCATGCATCTTCTTCTCAACACACAATGATGATGTAATCCCCCATAATGTGCAGTCTGAGAGTATTTTAAAATTTAAAAAGAGATGTGACTCAACATCTATGTCAGACACTCCTCCCAGCATCGTCTTCTAAGGATATAGTGATGCTGTTATCATCTATAAATGCACTGTGACACTGTTAAAGTCAGACATTTGTGGTGGTGGTAGTCTTATATTGTATGGAATCCAACTTTTATACATACACAGGTATAATCTTCAAATATGACCTCAGTCAACTGCTCTGTGCATGTAGTTGGTGTAATATTACACTTACTGTATGATCTTTTGAATTTCTTTTCATTTGAATCCTCTCTGGAGAACCTTTAACAAAGCCCCATGAATCAAACATCCCCTTTTTCACTCTCTCCGCATAAAATCCTTTCTATAGAACAATGGAAGATGTCATTGTTTCAAACATGCATTCACACATTGTGGATCAGATTCCTTCCATGACTCTCTGCAAGCCATCTCCAGCCCACTGGATGTGTGATTGCTAATTCTGCCATGACAACCTGCTAGCTGCACATGTCACATATGGACAGAGGCAGTATGTAATACAAACACTTACATACATATGCACATGCTTCTACTATCTTCCATCATATAGATACAGTGATTTTGGTTTAAATGCTATAATAACAGCTAGAAATTTAACCGATGTTGGTCACCAGGCTAGTAATGTCCTATAACACTATGAACATTGCACATGTCAATGTTACTGTCATCCACATGTGCTATGTTGAGGTGTGGATGTACTGTAGTACTACAACAGTGTATTCCAATTTGCGATTTCAGGTAATGTATTGATGGCCACTGCTGCCATTTGATTATATGTTCCCTCCATAATGGCTGTAGTAACATGCCTCCTGAGGACTGTTGACATGGAATGATGCTATGTATATTGTTGCCTTAATAAGGCATGTCTTCTTGTAGTGGAGTATATCAATATTTTACACAGTTCTCATTGAACTATTGCAGTGACAATTGCATTATGGCACAGGTGTGCGTGTACATTCATCTGTATTACATCATACTAATTACATGGGCACATACGCCTTGTTTCATCCCCATGTTCTATTGCTATTATATACACAAGCATATAAGAAGTTCAGATTTACTTGCAACCTTAGGGAATTCATTGTATGCACAATTGTGTTGCTATTCACAAGGATTATTCAGGTGTTGCCCAGCAACATTGTTTGCCTGTCAGCATTTGTATCATTAACTGTCCTGCATGAACCACATAAACCTCATTTGTAATGTGTCCATGTCAGGTCACATCTTTCCAATGATAAACTTATAGGCATATGATGTGCAATTAATGTAATGATGTGAAACAGGCAGAGTTGTATGACTGTATTAACAGTTCCACTGTGTGGCATGTGATGCATACCCAAGATTGTATTTAGAGGTGTTGTCACAAACAATATTTTAACTAAGTACAAAATCTTAAGGAGAATACACATCCATGTGCAAAGATGTTTAAGGATGGTGCCACACATACTCAACCAGTGGCAATAGACAACCTGCTAGCTGACAGATTTTGGATCAAACTTCACCTCTCCTGTCTTCACTGATCGTCACCCCAAAGTATACATACAAACATTACTCAGATTATTTTCTCAAGAAAGCAGCTCATCTGTGTGCTCTCTAAGGCTAAAACATGGCATCAATGGGCCCTGACAATATCCCAGGTTGCCTTTTCAATAACTCAGAACCTGGTGTAATGGAATCATGGACTTTTTAACAGCAAGAACATAGGTAATCTCCAGACTGTGTACCCAGCCCATTTTGATTCTTTAAGGCTACATCATGTCATTTAAATCTGGTTGACTTCTTTGAGAAGGTCACAAAGCTCATGGATGAGTGAAAGACTGTGGATCCCACTTAACCTGGCTTGGTCAAGGCATCTGGCACAAATTCACACTCAGGTATTACACAGAAAATGTCTCAAATGGGCATAAAACCCTATGTCACAAAATGGGTAGCCAAATGGCTTACTGACAGGACACATACTGCCCAAGTGTGTGAATTCACCTCTGGAAAGAGGCCAGTGACTATGGCAGTACACTGGGTTCTGTACTAGACCCTTTCCTGTTCGGTATTTAATTTCCAGAAGTCAAGGTAAATGTAGTCAGCCTTTGTCTGACCAACTATGCGGATGACTGGAAATTGTGGACAATCCTTGAATCCACTAATGTTATTGATATACTGAAGAAAGTATTAACACACACAAATGATTGTTGCAAGACCCATAGAGACACACTAAATGGCCAAAAAAGCATAATTATTCCCTTTTGGAAAGAAAATACCCTAGCTAATTACAATATAGCTAGCACATCCCTGTGAGTAGACCCAGTGTTATGTGATCCAGGTACTCAGATAGATAGTAATCGGAAGTTTGACCACTGTGTGTCCACAGTGGTGATAGATCCCTTCTATGTGGCACAACCCATAAGTATGGGCATGGATTCTGGATCAAAGGACGTTATACATCCACTGTACTTGACCATCATCACACCAATAATTGAGTACAATGCACACTTTTGCATGCACCTCACCACACATCTGCAACAGCTGGAGTAACCCTAGAGTTTTCTTACAAGGAAGATACAGGGTGTAAAAAATAAGTCCTACATGGAAAGATCGAAAGCTCTATCACTGCATCCTGTCCCTTACAGACTAGTAAGGGCTGATCTGTGTCTGGCCTGCAGGGCAGTCTCCAATCCGACCCCGATGAAATGGTACACAAAGGTAAAGCAAACTGCATGAGGATCACGTGTTCTAAGATGTTAACATAACCTCTGACATAATAAATCATGTTGGAGAGGTAGAGACATCTCTCAGTCTCTACTCCTTCTCTGGAACAAGCTTCCCATTCACTTAAAGCAAAGGCCTTTCCTGACCTTCTTCAAGTTCAACCTAGATCAATGGATGGTTAATAGTAATTGTACTCTTGGTGTTGCGTCCATGTACCTCATGGATAGATGCAGATGATAGTAGATAACACAACATAGGCTTATACCTGTGTGAACTTCATTCACCTAGTTATTGAAAATTGTGAAACTCATGTTAAATATGGCTAGGTTTTTATGGGATCTTAGAACATTAGCATATTACTCTCCTATGAACCTATGAAGTCCAATTGTATCCTAGATATAGCTATAATGTGACTGTATAGCATCACTGACATGCCAGTACATCACATCAGTATGACCACTTGAATGTTTACATGAACACATATGCATGTCAGAATTTCATGGCAGCGTAACATTTTTACTGGGAAAGTCAGGGAGACAGTGATCATGTGGCACACATCTTGAGGTGTGATGTGCTTATCAATGTGCTCCATGTATTGTTTGGTATGTGAACAATGTCACAGTGACAGCATCCTCACTCATTGACACTAGACTTTGCACTGCTGTACTTTCTGTGCACATGTACATAGTTACATTGCCATCAGTCTCACATACTGCTGTGCCATTTATGATAACAGATCACATCTTAATTCAGACATCAATTGCAGATGCTTCAGACAATATCCATTGACACTGCATGTGGCAGATGCACACAATACACAGCTGTATGAAGGGAATCCACACATAATAGTGTGTTGTTTATAAGTGTTGATATGCATATGGCTGATACCTATGTCAGTCAGGGATGCTTTAGTCAAGTGTATCACATCTGGCACAGTGAGCCCCCACATTTCTGGTCAGCCATACAGAACTATTTTTTGGGATGCATACTCATTAGGATTTGACAGTGCTGACTTCCCTTCTAGGTTTTCTACAAAATACATGTATGATACATCTTGCTGTGTTGTACCCAGTAAATACACATCTCATTGACAACATTAATGGCATGGGTTTGATTCATCTTACAGGTGTGGCTTGTTGCTTATGTGTCATGCAAACCTCTCAGCTAGCAGGATTGCCCCTTATTGCAACTCTAGGTTTAACACTGTCCCTCTTATCCCTTCCAAAATAGTTCTTAATTTTGTGAAAGGGGTGGAGAATTCCCCTTATAGAATACTGACAATCATTACAGTTTTACATGTCTGTTCCTGCAGAACTTGTATAATAACGTAGACTCACATATGTTGTCAGTGTCATAGATTAATGGTGTAAATATTTTAAAATTGTCCCTGACTGTGCCTGCTTCTATCTACAGCTGTCCATGAGTCTGTTTCTATGTGTCCATGATTGCTTGAGATGCATACTGATATTTCAGTTATATTCAAGTAAGTCATTTTGCAGATATTTACAATATGCACATACCCCCTATTATGTGTACTATCCTTGCTAAATGTCCTCTCCAGTGAGCATTTCAGTGATGTTTATATCTCAGCCGTTCATCTCCATTGACATGTAACCTTGTGTGACTGTCAGATATATACTATCCTGAGTGATGATATAGATATATTTACACAGGAGGTGTAAACAGGAGTTCATACTGTGCTATCTAAACATGTTCTTAATGTTATGCTACTGACTTGTCTTACATACATTGATATAACCTATCTTGGGTACATTGCTATATTTAACATGCCCTCTTCCTCTTTCTTCATTCCTGTCATTCATGTCTGTGCCCATTTTCATCATATGTTTCATTATATTTGTTCTTGCCATTGACCCCCCATCTACTATTTCATTCTGCAAATAATTGTTGTAGTATACATTGAACTGAGTACACTTTTCTTTAATGTGTTAATACTGCTGTTATTACAGTATTTTCACTTATGGTAGTAAATGTGACTGACCATGCAATCTTGCAGAGCAGATTTGTCCCTAGACAAATTTGTATGCATCTTATTTTTGCATTCATGCTGCTCTATGAGGTTTCCTGGCTGGCAGCAGTGTTGCTGGCCATGACATGTCACTTGCATTCATGTAAGTGTGGTGAGTGGCATGCATATGCAATTAGCAATGCTGCTCATCTCACTAACATGTAAACTCCATGTAGGATTCCCATGAAACCTCCCCAGAAGTGTTTATTAAATGCTTTTTTATTAGTACTAGTGGAGTTACTTGAGCCAGATTTTGGTCTTTTCTTCTGTATTCTTGTATTTATCCATATATGCACTTTTTTTTTTGCACCTCATCTTTGAGTTGAGAAGTGTAGAAATAGAATCTGGCTGTTTCCTGAGATTAGGAATGTCAGCCCGATTGGAATGGACCTTTTGGGTTTTGCATGAAATAGTTGCAAATATTAAATAGATAATTACAAAGAAACAAAGGTTATTTCTGACAGGCTTTTTCCATTTTAACTTGAATTGAAATATCTGTATAAGCATGTGACTATTCATTTATAAAGCATTCCATGTTTTCTCTCTAAGCTCTTTACTGGATACAGTTTTGGCTCTCCTTATCACGCTACTATTATTGAAATCCCTGAAGATGTCATTACCATCTGCTGGTCCTATAAATAGATTATAAGTTTTAATTAGTCTTAATTTTTACATTACTAATGCTACCATGTAATGCAATGTATATAAGTCCTTATTTTATATTGTTATCCGGTCTACAAGTCAGCAAACTACCTGGGTCCTTTTCCAGGTCAGAGGCATAGCTAGGGTGGGGTGAAGGGGGTAGCCGTTCTAGGTGCAAAGTGCTAGGAGGCATGATCAAGAAATGACATGCAGAAATGAATTTCAGTGATGATTTTATGGTCAGGATTGCAGTACAGAATCACGTAAGTGCTTTGTGTGTGCTTTAAGTTGCTGCAAACTGCCTGCTACAAATATAGCAAATGGCATGCTACAGTTTTAAAAGTAGAATTAGATTTTTTTTGCTCCTGAGATTAGGAACCAGCCAGATCAGATTTTTATTTTCAACTTGGAGTTGAGGGATGGATAAATGGCCAGCCAAAATAGAATGAAAATGGACTTTTTTATTCTCAACTTGGAATTGAAGGATTGAGGGACACAGAAATTGTACCTAGATGTCCCTGAGTTTAAGAATGCCACTTGACAGATCAGAATGGGGATGAGCATTTTGCTCTCAACTTGGTGTCAAGAATGGCAGAAATTGGACCTGGCTGATTCCTGAGATTAGGAATACCAGCCAGATTGAAATGAACCTTTTGATGGATACCAGATCAAGGAATTGCAGATGATGATAGATGAGTCAGCTACAGCTTTGTTTTAGCTTGCTAGGATGTTTTATTTTGCAGTGAGCAGTACCTTGAGTTCTGCAAATGCATATGTTAAACTATTCTACTACTCTTAAAATTGCTTTGCTATATATGCTTTCTTCATTGGTGTTCTTTAATGTACCTTTTCCCTGCGGCCCCTCCTTAGCATTGGTACATTGAATGTTTATTGTCGTTTTGTAAATTCTTTCTTTAAACATGCTTCTCTATTGCAAATTCATTTTACTTTAGCCTATCCTCATGCACAAAAGCTGTCATTTTTTTATTTCGCAGCTAGACGCCCATGATTTGTGTTAGTGGTGTCTGTTGCTGGCACATACGCATTGGGCAGTAGATGATTGTAGGCTGTGTGAAACATACTTCTTCTGAACTTCTGTTAGAAGCAAACATTAGAAATAGAAAAATCATTTAGTTCACTGTAATTCTTCTTTATCTGTGACTTACATTTTAAACATAATTTAATGATGTATTTTCAGTTTCTTACTATAAAAGGCTTTATTTAACCAGAGCATCATTTTTGATAGTAAAGCATTACCTTTCACTGCAGGTTGGGCTCAAAACTATTATTTTATGGCACTGTTCCACCAGTCATACTCTTACAAGTTATTTTTTATTTTTATTTTTGATACGTGCATTGATCACAATTCCCCCAGTACAAATTATAAACATTTTTGCATTTCATTTTCAGTTGACCAACTTATTTTTCACATTCTCTTTTTCTGATAACCCTAACTTCAAACACGCTGTTCACATGTTTTCTGCTTATCATATTGTTCTTGAGTTACTGGGCAAGATGTCATTTTAATGGCTGTATTGTTAAGGTCTTTGTTACCCGTTAAAATGGTGTGTTTAATCTCATGTCCTTCCCCAAGCACCTGCTAGTTCATGCAGATTTACTTTTTGTCATATTAATTGCTGTTAGTATAGTTCAACTTCATGTTATTTTGCTGATTTAGACTCTGAATATTGTAACTTGATATATATATATATATATATATATATATATATATATATATATATATATATATATATATATATATACACACACAGAGAGAGAGAGAGAGTTTCTCAGTGTTTTACCCCTGATATACAAAGCCATGCCAAGTTATAAATAAGTTCAGTCTTTGCAGTAATGATAAATGTCAAACCAGACTATTGTCTAAACTTTCTGCCTTAGTTACGTTTGCATTACTATAACATTGGTGCCTATTTTATAGGCATTGTTTGAGTTTAAATTACAGCTACACCTATAAAGCTGGTTATCTTACTGTGTGTTCTACATCATGTCCTCCCCAACACACTTGCTGATTCAACCATTTTCTGCTTCAGATCATTCCAGTTGCAGTTAGTATATTTCAAGCTCCTCTCACTTTGTCGCTCTGGACATTTGATATTTTACTTACTGGTATAAAACTACAACTTTTTATTGCTTTTCTCTCAATGTATAGGATTATACTTAAACGCTACATTTATAAAAAAAAAATCTGTGGAATAGTACTATATTTTAAACCAGAGCTGGCTAACTGTTCTTTCTCATCTTCTTCAACATGCACATGTTGGTTCATGTAGTTTTGGTTCAGGTCACTCCGATTGCCATTTATATATTTCAGTCTCAGATGCAGCTCTGGACTCTAGATATTATACTTTCTGGTATAAGACGTCAGCTGTTTAGAGTTGTTTTTTCACTATAAAAGACCATGCTGAAAGTATGTTTTTACAAAGTGTCTTAGGTATAAAAAAAATTCAAAACACATAAAAGTTCACAGTTTTTGTTTTGGTTATGTTTTTACCAAATAATGTTTTATTGTTTACTTTCTATGTATACTCTGGAAAAATTAAGATTCAAGTAGGGAACTGGCTACCTTATTATATTCCTATTGTATACGCCAATAGTGTTACTTCTAACTAATTGTTTTGCTGTATGTTAGAACTATATTTCATTCCTTCAGTCTATGGAATTTTTTTTTATATTACAGATCAGCATGTTTATATTTTCCAGACATTTTAATATATGTAACTATTCCTTTTCCCTTACAGTCCCTCCGCCATGTGTGATTTTGGTTTCACTTCAGTGAATTTCATGTTTTAATTTTATTAATGCGACCAGAGAAGGCATCTTCTTTCAATAAGGTGCCTTCTATGGGAAACCATTGAGTGTAGACAGTTTTGGAATTGCATTCATGTTTAACTTAGGTAGGCTGCTGGCATTAATCACAGTTTTGCATTCATTTATGGATGTATTCATTCTGTTTTATACCACTTTTTAACATAGGAGATATGGGTTAAGAGTGGACTGGATCCAGAGTAGGTTTAATATTGCTGTAATGAGTTTGAGCATGTTCTTTCTTGGCCTATCAGGGTGGCCTTTTGGCACAAAATTTTATTTATACAGGTGTTTTCCTTGTAGGGATATACAAGTTTACTTTCCTACTGCAGCTCAGTTTAATCAAGGTTATTGTTGTTTGCATTTCTTGGACTATGCCCAGGTATTGTCCTGAAACCTTAGAAGTAATGAAGTCCCTTAAAAGATTAAATGATTTTTGCACTCATTCTATAATTCTGATAGTAAAATTGCTATCAGTACATTATTTGTTCTGTCAGACGTACATCTCAAATTTTGGGCTGGCCTTTACAAGTAAAGACAGTGCATTATTGTTTATATCATCACAAGCCTTAGCAAAATACTGTAAAACATCTCTTTGGACTGATCTGCAAGAGATCTCCTCAGTAAGATTGCCTATCTGTATTACCAAATGCATACAAGTTGTCTTCCAAGTTCAAGAAAAAAAAATAGACTGGAAAGCATTATAGAAAGGTGTATATCAGATTATCAAGGTCTGCCCCAAATTGGACCTGAATTTTTATATTCTGAAAATATACGGGTTTCTGTTTTAAATCTACTGAAATTTGTTTAATTTGGTTCTTTTTTTACTTAACTATTTTAAGTTTTCCTTATATATTTTGGCTATCTGGTGGACCAGTTGCTTGTTTTTTTTATATATACTGAACATTTTAATAAAAATGTAAATAAAAATAAATCTGACAAAAATTTATACTACTATGGGGCGCCAGAGAGAAGAGACACAAATTCAGAGAAGCAGTGCAGTTAAAATGGAAAGCACTGCCATCATCTGGTAATTGCCATCCAGAGGTATCCACATTTACAAAGAATGTCTAACTAACAAATGTCAAACTACAAATTGAAGACATACGCCACATAATCAGATCAAACTGCACAACAAACCTAGGCAGACAGAAAAGCTATCTGCATAGGGGTTGAAGCAAATGCACATTGTAAGGTAGCCTGAGTCACAGAAAAGGATCAACAGTCTAAAAGTCCTACAATCTAATGATGGGATGACTCATGAGAGATCCTGGACAGAAGAATTAGCCAAACCACATAAAATCAGGCTGTGAGAGAAATGTAAAGAAGGAGAATGATCCCCATGCTGGCCTTTGTGGTTTACTGTGACCTTTTGTGCCCTTTTGTTTACATAATGTCTTACTCTTGTTTCGATCTAGAATCTGCTCCATCTCCCCAATTTTCTTAGCTCCCTATTGACTGCCATTGAGTGAGATCCTTTTCCATACTTTAAGTAAGCTACATTTAAAACCTTTTCTGATATAATACCCAAGATACCCTGTCAAAGAACAGACTATTATCTTGTGATCCCATGATGCACTGGGTTGTGTCACCATTGGTATCTAGATATTCTGTAATTGCTTGCTCCAACAGAGAGTTCATGGTCTTCCTACACCTGAAGTCAAACTGATGGGTCTTCTGTCTTGCACACAGTTATCGGACGAGGAATCACATTTGCCAAGTTACAGACTTCAGCTGCCATACCCACTCCCATGACTTATTAAAAAAGTTAGCTACTGGTATTCCTAGTTCTTTTCTAAATGCTAGAATAATTTTTCAGTTAATTCCATAAGGCTGGATCACCACACATCTGGAGAGAATTTCACCATAAATGTATAGAACTGTTTTTAACAGTTTGTGAACTGTAATTTGTCAAAAATTAGTGTTTCATATGGGGTGCAAGCCTCCTGCACCCACATATTTCCTGCTGCTTGTTATAATCATCTTCAAAACGCCAGCTGCACAGAGAAAAACAAATACTTGCTTTTTCGCTAAAAAGTATTTGCCCCTCTCACTCTCTCTCTCTCTCTTTTTGTTTTGTACTTTAAAATGAGAAAGCTGATTTCTCTGACAATGCACTTGATATTTCAGATTCATGTGCTTGCATTTTAGAAAAAGTAGTAGTGTCCTGTAAGGCCCATTTGTCAGACTCCCCCTAAGTTTTCAGTTTATTCAGCATTACTTTATTTACTTTCTTTTGTTAAGAAAATGAGCTGAACACTACCATCCTGGGCTCTTTTACTGGATTTATGTCAGTTTCGCAAAAAACACATTGCCGAAACCCATACGATTGACAATGCAGTTAATCGAAAAATTGACATAAATCCACATGACACCTGCCGACAACACAAACATAGTTTTTAAACTTTATTACTTATACCACGTCTGAGATTGCACTACAGTGGGGAAAAGGGAAAATTCCCCAATCCCTACTGTACCATTATCTCAGTCAGAATGGTTCAATGAACTAAATTGTCAACTATATGGTCTTGACCATAAAGGTTTCTACAACTTAGTCCTTCAACCAATTTACATAGACCCCTTCTACTAGCTTGATTTGGTGACTTTCCCTTTTCTTTTGCATCACTGCCTGCAATACACAGCAGCAAAACAGAAAGAAGAAGCATTGCACAGAAAGTGACAAAGGATATAGCAACATCATGCAATATCAACATATAATAACAAAAACAAAATGCAAGCATGCTATGATAGCAACTCCCCCCTTGTTTTGATCTTGAAGCATGGAGGATAACAATCCTGATTTTCACTGTGCCATTCTACTCAGCCTGCCTTTCACTACATTTAGCATCATTGTACCACTATTTGTTTCTGCTCCTATATACCAAGAAAAGAGTAACCTGGCAATTTTTGTCTATAGCTATTCTCCCTTATCTTGCATAGTATAACTTAAAAAAATTCTGGAAGATGACATTGTATTAGCATGCCTCCTTTCAGATAAAAAACTATGTTATATTTAAATGCCCTTTATGGATCTTTAGAAATTATAGATCAGATTTTCACTGAATCACAGAGCAGCTTATTGGTGCCAAGCATTTAAAAAATAATGAAAAGTACGATACCAGTCTTCAAAATTACTGTTTTCAGTGTTACCATTTTACTTTCTACGTGTGTGTGTGTGTGTGTGTGTGTGTGTGTGTGTGTGTGTGTGTGTGTGTGTGTGTGTGTCTGTGTGTGTATGTGTGTGTGTGTGTGTCTGTGTGTGTGTGTGTGTGTGTGTGTGTGTGTGTGTGTGTGTGTGTGTGTGTGTGTGTGTGTGTCTGTGTGTGTGTGTGTGTGTGTGTGTGTGTGTGTGTGTGTGTGTGTGTGTGTGTGTGTGTGTGTGTGTTGAGGGGGCTAGTGACCCTCTTAATCCCCCTTCATCACTTTCAAAACTTGGCATGAGTGGGGTTAAAGGGGGTGCTAGCTTCCTTACTAACAGCATAAATGCTAGAAGCCTCACCGCAATGTTTTTTTGACAATGTCTTTATATAGTTTCACTTCTGTCTGTAGCCATACCCCTTATATAACATAACTAAGTTCTATACTAACCACAATTCTCAAAAGCAAGTTAAAGGGGCATGGTATAATAAAGCATTAGCATTTCACCTTCTTCTTTAATTGAACTGGGTCTAATACTATTTCCTCTCCTGGGGCCTGTTGACTGTCTGTACTACATCATTGTGCATTCACTTGTATTTTTTCCTGTCACTCCATCTGAATTCTCTTATATTTCCAAAATATAATATTTCCCCAAAACAAATGCTGGTGATGTTTTATTTGAAAGCTACATGGCTTTATCTGTGTACCTGTTTTACACACAGACATTTGCTTTTGTGATGCCAGCTTTTATGTCTATTCAATGTTTTTATGTGTCACCTTCATGAGTTTTTAAGTTTTCTGAGTTACTGCCCTCTTTAAAAAAAATCTGCTTCTAAAATGTAGAAACCTCACTTTTGATCAGCTCATCTGTATAGCTAATCCGTCTCCAGACTTGAAATTCTTTCTTGCATACTTAAGATGACCTTATCTAAGACTAAAGACACTTTTGTGTAGGCTCTATTGACAGTTCTCAAGGCCTGTTCCCTTCAGGTCATCAAAAATTATCCTGCTCTTTGTTGTAACTGCAGTCAAGTTGTTCCAATTAATATCATTGTATCTTTTGTTTTATATAATAACTGGGTACATCTACTAAGCGCAACTGCCTCTGTTTTTGATGTGACCTGTCCTGGAAGCATTGCCTGGTTAATTGAGCTGCTCAGAACTGCCCTCTCTACACTGACATAAGGCATATTAAAGTTTCCCATCAAAAGTGCGCACCCTTTCTTTGTTCCTTAAACACTCCTTCTTAATTTTTTTTTATACTACCCTTTTCATGGTGGAGGTCGGGCTCTGCATGCAACTGTTGTGTGAACTTTGCTGCAATCCTCAGTCTCACTAAGACCCACAGTGCCTCCTATAGTCTTGGTTTAATTATTTATTTTCTTTTGCTATCGTCCCTTCTTTTACTAAACCACTATATCTCCTGTTTTATCACCCCTCTTGGTGATACTGATCGTGTGCCAAGTATGTTTACATTATAGTCATTCGTCTCTGCATATCACATTTCTTTTACTATTACACTACCAAAAATTGTTCTAATATGAATACCTCTATCTGAGGCAGTTTTTTCTAAGACTATGGGTTTGATTGCATTTTATCATGCCCTTATACTCCTGCTGTTAGGTCTTTTTCTGTGATTACCCTTTTATACTGATTGCTTTCCCTGTAGGGTCAGTGATTGTATCTGTCTACCCACAGTTTAGTTATTTATTTAATTGGTATATGGACTGGTCCATATTAGACTTGTTTTGACTCATGACGCAGTCCACAAGGTTAGGGGTATATCTACTATATATATATGTGAAGTTTAGATTAGTTAATAAGACTCCGTGTTTTTGCAGGTTAGGGGATTCCAGAGAACTTTGAAATGGAAAAAAATCACACAGACACAGGGAGAACATGTTAACTCCACAAAGACAGTAACTGTAGGAGGTCGGGCTTGAACTCTGCACCATTGAGACCAAACTTTAACCACTGTGCTGCTGTACCCCACATTTATGTTAGCTACCTTGAAGTAATTATCTTCTTTGTCCATGTAGTCCTTAATGGCAATAATATGCATCTGTACGCAGACAGATTCATATGTCATTGCTATCTTCTGCACTTTATATTTTAACAGCTGGTAACAGTCTCAGTTGTCAGCTCACTGTTTGACAGTAAACTGCCCTGCAGCTTAATTTCTTACATGCCAGCTAGTGTAACCTGTATTTAAGTTGCATATTTTTATCTGCCTTTACTTTTTGTTACTGAAACTAGGCTGTGGCTGTGAAAGGGACATTTAGCCTCTCACTAAAATAAGTAAGCACCAAATTTTCTTTTTATATGTTTTCTTATCTTCTGCCACTTTTTTATTTCAGAACTGGGTATCCTTGGTACTTAATATACTTCAGCAGACTAGCAAACAAAATAAATAAATTAATGAAATGTTAAGAGCCTTTTCATGAAGCTATTAGTATTAAAACACAACAGAATGTATTGGTATACTTTTTATATTTCTTTTTATTTGTTATTTTAAGAATATGCATGATGACAGCTACTGTAAAACTGAAGAGGAAGGAAAGTCACACTTTGCCATATCCTGTGTGGTTAGTTCACTTTGTTTCTGTGTCATATCACATTATAGGAAAAGCAGTGCATTCAAATATGATTAAACACAAGTAATGCAGGTGTACACAGAGTCACCACTGGTAACTAGAAATACAAAAGCTGCATCAGTGATTCAGAACAAAAACTTCACTGGAAGGAAACCCTTTACACACTTCATAATATGAATGTTACAGTATGCAGAAACATGCTATCTGAGGGAGAGGAGTGAAAAGAAATTGTATTATTCTGCTTCCAGGAGACTTTTGCTTTGTGTAATACCTCGTTTCTGGCAGGTGACAATGATATAATTAAGCAATAACCCACAAGTGGGTGTGGGTATATCACAATTTATGCATTGCTGGTGTGGTTTGATCATGGGGGTGAAGCTCAAGTGATTAAACAAAGGCAGCTGTGGGTAAATCCTCATATACCCACACTCACGAGTGGGTTATTGCTATTATACAATGACAGTATTTAAGAAAGAAATTGCTTACCTTTCTTACATGTCTTTGTATAATGACATTGCAGTGTTTCTCCATGTTGTTTCCTGTTCTTCCACATTTTCTGATGTACTGCACATGCGTATCAGAGTTATGTTTCCACACTTACACAGTATACCAGTGCTGTTAAATAGAACCAACGATGAAAAGAGATTCTACATTGCTGTTTCTTTTTTTTTTTTTTTTTTGGGGGGGGGTGCCTTCCAGATTTTGACTCAGAGTTTTGCTCTTTACCACTAAAAAATGAGTTTTCTAGCAAGCCACTGGGACTGGGGTTGAAGTCATTAAATACTGACAGACATTTGAGATTTAGCCTTCATGTCCTTGAGAAAATGCATGCTAACAGAAACACCTCTTTCAAGCAACTTTCTAACAGCAAAGTGTAAAATAATGGGGAGAAAGGTCCAATAATAGTCATGAATTTTATTACTCTTATAAAGATATAAAGTTGCTTGAAGGAGAGATTTTCTATTAGTGTACATTTTCTGAAGGATATGAAGGTTAAATCTCAAATGTATGTCATTATTTAATGACTTCAGCCCCAGTGATTTGCTAGAAAACTAATTTTTTATGCGGAAAAGACCAAAACTAAGACAAAAATCTGGACATTCTGAGAAGATCCAGACAGTTGAGATGTATAAGAGTCTGATGAGATTTAAAGAGGGACAATGCAGAAATACAAGGAAAATCAGGTGCATTTCTGTTTCTTTACTTTTGGAGATCATACCTGATTTTTCTTGTAATTTGCTCTGCCCTCCATAGCATATTCTAATAGAAATGTCTGGCCGCTCAATAGTACTTTAGCGGCTGGACTTTTTTTCTGTTGAGATATGCTCAATTTATAATGGGCACGCTGGTTGGGCTGTCCAATCAGCTTGCATATTTTTAAATTATAATGACCTGTCACTGTATAATTAACAAACTCAGAACAAACAACAGAAGACTGAGTGAATATGAAATCTGATAATCATTGTTGGTTCTGTAATCATTGTTTAAATAAATATAAATATGAAATCTGTTGTGCTAACCTTTAATTAATAGGTATATATCCTGATTCAATAGGCCAGATTCCAAAAGAGTTGCTCTCAGTGTAAGTCTGTCCTGATTCTGAAATACTTATACTCAGTATAAGTGACTTACTTTGCTGTAAGGCCTATTTATAAACAAACTTCCTCCAGGGGGCCAGATTCCAAAGGACCTAGTCTCAGCCTGCTCTCAGTGTAAGTGGTCACTTGCACTGACAGCAAGTCTTTTGGAATCGGGCCCAATATGTTTTTTTTTTCTGATTCTGTTTACCTGAGATCTTTAGGGCAAATAAATGGTACTACAGTTCTTTTATTTTAAGAGAGATTAAGTTTGGAATTTTGAGAATGTATAAACTTTATTTAACTAGACTAAATGTACAGGATAAAACTGTAATGTGGAAGACTTAGAAGAGAAATGAGAAAGCATCATTATATATAAAGAGTAGGAATAGCATAGGTCACAGTGGTGGAGGTGAAAACATTGAGACAGGTCAGCAGTTTCATAAATGACTTGGGAAAAATTGAGAGGTGGGATACTGTCAATCTAGCTGAGGAATGACAGATGGTCAGATGATGAATAAATAACTCATTGCTACACATTCAGACAAACGTAATAGCTTGGTTATCCTGCTTCTGTTGACATAATTTGTGGAGCAGTTTCCAAGCTGCAGTTAAAAGGTGTTACCACAGAAAGGTGTGGAGAGAAATATTTCCATATAAAACAGCATGCCTACTAGGTCAGATTAAATTATTGTTTATCTAATTTTAATTACTGCTTTGAATGAATGAACAACTGCTTGCTTGACTTCTGTTTTTTTTTTTGTTTTGTTCACAGAGACAAGATGTACAGCTCATGTTCAAATGATATATTTTAGAAAGTGTAAAGTGATTGAAGCAAATACAAAACAGAGAAGAAAAATACTGTCAGAATAGTTTAGTGCAAACTGTGATGGCAATTTGGCAAATGCTAATTGCTGCACAGTAATACTGGCATAAAAGGATAAATGACAGTCAGCCAAACGAATTTCACAACAATAAACTAAATGGGGTGGGAGGAATGAGGTTCAAATAAGTGAGATTACAAGGAAAGAATCAAGGATGACTGGGGAACTAAGAACTTTTAGTAACAAGACCAAGTAAGAACATACACTGTAAATGTATTCACATGCAAACAAAGGGAGATATTGCCAGCACAGCTATCTGGAATTTTGTAAATAATCATATGTCATTTGTGAATATCAACATGATTAACATGCTTGTGTTACAAATGTATTAGAACTGTATGTCATATAAGATGGTTTGTACAGACGTGTGCTGGAGAGATATTTTGTAGAGTCCTCAGCTTAGAGAGGCGTCCATAGAGTACCCTACTGGAAAAGAACAGAAATGTATAAACACTATTGTAATTGTGTAAATGTATATGTTTTAATAGTGGAAACTGAAACATAGAAGGTTAACTTGCAAAACTTCAGTAAAATAGTTAAAATTAAATTATTTTATAACTGTGCCATAAAAGATGGTTTGAATGCAGTAAGGAGTCAGGATGTCTAACGCTAGGGAGCCTTCTGTATTATCTTCTATGTGTTTTACGGTTTTATGTTTTCCAGCAGCTGCAGAGATTTGAGGGCTGTGCATTTTAATAGGTAGATGCTAGATGCTGGCCGTTTCTAGCAATGGGGCTTTAGCTTGGGAAGTAAAGTCAGATGACAAGAAGTGATGTAATCCTGCAAGCTAGCATAGCAGTAATACTTGGGATATTAATTTAAGAACTCTCTGAGAGAGACAGGGCATTCTGTATTTTGTCTTTGACCTGACAAGAAGACCCATTCACCACACTTGCCATGCTTTGTAAGTAAGTTAATTAGGGTAAAGTAATTCTCTTAGATTCAGTCAGGAATATAGTGAAGTATAGCATAGATATTTCTGTATTTATTTCAGACAGTCCTGCAATGTTGTTTTAACTATTTCCTGTGATGTTGAATACTGATGCAACTGTGAATATTTACTAAGTTTCTTGTTCTTTTATTATTTATTATTAAATATAAACATATTGTTCCGGCTGATATGTGTGTGAGACATATTTAACTTCTGACAGTACTTGCATACTTATTTGGTAACATTGTGGGCCACTCCTAATAGTCTTGCTCTTGGTCAAACTACCATTTGGATTAATAGTAACATTACACAGTAAGATTGGACACCCTTTGTTTAGGGCCTTAAAGTAGCTGATAAAGAGTTGGCTGGTGGCAGTAATAACTACCTTATAGTCTGGGCAAAAGGTGGCATAGCCAGTAAACCTGTGCCAGCCTTTACCAGATGTGTGTGTGTGTGTGTGTGTGTGTGTGTGTGTGTGTGTGTGTGTGTGTGTGTTTGTATATAAATCAAACCTCAAGGAGTGTGTGTGTCAACTACTTGGGCAGGGTCACGAAACACTAGTTGAACAGAGAGGGTGCTGGAGGTTTTGGCTTGGCCACTCAGCTGAGATCTCAATTATATAGCTGTGCCAGTGGGGTAGTCTTATTGGGGATCTGGAGAAAGAGGGAGAAACCAACCCTGGACTGACTGTTGTCTCAAAATTGCACTTGATGCAGAGAGCTGCATCTGGAAATACTGTGTGTATACATGTCATCTTCTCAGTGTGTATGCCCCCACTGTTGCCAGTGGTGAGGATTGAGGCTCTTTGATTACTGGGCCAGTGGTGAGGCATCACACACCTCCCTTCTTCCCTCATCTCTTCTTACTACTACTCTCACATATTCCTATGCCCTTCTTCTTATATCTTCTTCTTCTTCTTCTTTCGGCTGTTCCCGTTAGGGGTTGCCACAGTGGCTCATCTGTTTCCATTTCTTCCTGTCCTCTGCATCTTGCTCTGTCACACCAACCACCTGCATGTCCTCTCTCACCACATTCATAAACCTTATCTTAGGCCTTCCTCTTTTCCTCTTATGTTGCAGCTCCATCCTTAGCATCCTTTTTTCAATATACCCAGCATCCGTCCTCAGCACATGCCCCAACCAATGCAATCTCATCTCTCTGGCTTTGTCGATAAACTGTTCAAACTTAGCTGACCCTCTAATATACTGATTCCTAATCCTGTCTATCCTCGTCACAACCAGTGCAAATCTTAGCATGTTTAACTCTGCCACCTCCAGCTCTGACTCCTGTCTACCCTTTAGCCTGTGAATATCATTTGAACTTTCTGTAAAATGCAATCCAAGGTGAAGAACAGTTGCTATGTTTGTGTTCAAAACTCATTTAGTCAACCTGTCAGATGTATATAAACAAAACATAAGAATAAATGCACCATACGTACAATGATGAAAACTTCAGTTTAAGATTTTTTTATCCCCCAGACCAACAGAACAGACATTTCATTTTAAACCACTGAATGACCCTGCCAGAACTGAGAGAAAACAGATGATGTGAACTGTTCAATAGTTTGGGGGGTTAAAAAATGTAAAACAATGTCTTTTGGCTTTTCCCAGTTAGGGGTCACCACAGCGGATCACTGGTTCACAGATTGATTGGCAGTGGTGTTTTTACAGTGCTGAGTTGCCAGCCTGGCACCCAGCCTTCACAGAAGGCACACACATGTACATACACACCTACCTGCATGTCTTTAAAACTAACTCGACCACAGGGAGGACATGCAGACTCTACACAAAAGGCACTCCAGCTGAGAATTGAACTGGAGAACCTCTTGCTGTAAGGCGACAATGCTAACTGCTGCATCACCGTACAGTGTGCAATTTCAGCTGAAAACACTTTTATTAAGCTGAATGCACGGTATTTTTTGTATCATTTTTACAAATTCTGAGTAAGCAGTTGTCTTGTTATATAACAGGGTGTATTTCTTTGTTGGGGTTTCAAACTTTATAATTTCTCCAAATCTTTTGGGTTTCTAATACCGTGTTGGGAATGGACCCCATTCCTAAGTCAAAGTATTATTAAAGTTCATGAAATTAGTATTGTTTCATTCTTTGATGTCAGCCAATAGTGCTCTCTGTAGCACCCGCAATGTGCCCAGTAATGACTCCTTCTGTAATTCGTATGGAGTTACATGTATTGGTAACATATCTAAGTATGATTTGGACTCTTTCTTATAAGACCTGTTGCTCCTACTACTATTGGGACTGTCTGAGTATCTTTCTTCCACATTGCTCTTGTTTCTGCCTGCAAATCCTGATAGTTTATGACTTTGTGTCTCTCTGTACACAAGACACTGTAGTCACTGAGTGTGTCAATTTCAATTATCAATGCTACTTTTGTCTTCTTTTCTTGGACCACTATATCCGGTTTCCTAGCATCTGTCTTTTGAACTGTTGGCAATGGATGATCCCATGTGATGTAGACTACTTCACTTTCTATGAAGCTTTGTGGTTCATGTTTTCAGTGTTTTTCAGCCACTTCAATACCATAATTTTTGCACAATCCCCAGTGCAACCGTCTTGCCACATTATTATGTGTTTCAATATACAGTCCTTCTGCCATTAGTATGTCGCAACCAGCAATGAGGTGTGCAACTGTTTCCAATTCGGTTTTACAAAACCTACATTTGTCTGTTTCTCCCACATGTTCAATGGACTTTCTAAACCAACATGTACACAGCCCACTATCTTGGGCCGCCAATATTAACCTGTCATCTCTTGGTTTGAATTCACCTCTCCTCAATCATTCCTGCATTTGTTCCTGATCAACACGAGGTTCTTCTAGAATTTTTCTATACTTGCAACTATATTTATGCATTTTCCACATTTCTTGCCTTCTCATCTCATCCTTCACCTTATATACTTTCTTTTGTTTTTGGCACATTCAGTTGCTGCCTGATTTTTATCTACTTCTGGTTTGATTTCCATTCCTGCTTGATGCTAATATGTTTCTGCTAGCCTCAGCAGGGAAATCATCTTAGATTTATTCTCCTCATATTTCAAAACTTTCATTACATTTGGGTCTTGTGAGGTCAGCATATACATGTGGAGTCCTACAATTGCAGATGTATACATATAATTAGTTTCAAGGAGGCCCATCCCTCCTTCGGAACGGGTAATATATAATCTTGGTATGCACTGATTTTTATAAATCATTTGGTAAGCATGTAGCATCCTTCTTGTTTTTCTATGCAACATGTTTTGGGGCCAGTCAGTCATTCCAAAACTGTAAGTTAGGACAGGAAGAGCAAATTGGTTTATAGCTTGGATTTTGTTCCTAGATGTCAGTGCTGTTTTCAGTATTAATTTAAGTCTTCTGAAGTATTCCTTACTAAGTTTTATTCACATTTGTTCATAGGGTTCTGTAAGATTGCACAGATGTTGTGACAAAGTGTTTAGAAATGTATACGGATACATGATGCACTAGATGTTTTATTTATTTATTTATTTATTTTTTACTGTTGCGACTAGATGTTATTCCTGTGATTGCAGTTTTATGGCCACTCTCCTAAGAGGCAAACTAGACTCAAACCTGCTTTCTATAGCTACATCAGTAATAATCCTAATTCTGCAAGATAATCCAGTATTAAATAAATACTCCCATTTGAAAAGTGTATCTGTTTCCACTGCCTTTATAAATGATTATTTTATGTCAAAAGCTTTGTTTTGGTGGAGTGTTTTGAGAAACTATAGGGTTAAAGGTTAAAGCACAGTAACTGTAAACATCAATGAATTACCTCAGACGGCTTTCAGGTTGTCATACTGTTGGAGTGCATTGGTAAGGCTATAAAATGACCTTATCTGCAAATCTGGATAGAAAGGACTAATTCTCAGTTTCTCTGTTTCTCTTCAGAATTTCACATTACAAATCCCACTGCCATTTTGAAGTGTATTCTACTGTGTATTATTGTATTGTTACTGGTATCATTGTTAACTTGTATCTTAGTCTCTCATGCATTAAGTGATGCATACTAACAATTAACATCTCCCTCTCCTACTCTGCTATGTCTATCAGAGCATATTCCTGAAGCTTCACTCCTGTCTATCACAGGATACTAGCACTACTCAATGCTACCTGATAAGTCCTCCAGGCTACGTGGGTAAGTACCATCATCAGGAAATAATGTCATTCATTGAGCAGGCACCATTATCAGGAAATAATGCCATTCATTGGGCAGGTACCATTATCAGGAAATAATGCCATTCAGTGGTTCGGTACCATCATCAGGAAATAATGCCATTTAGTGGGTAGGTACTATTATCAGGAAATAATGACATCCAGTGGGTAGGTGCCATCATCAGGAAATAATGCCATTCAGTGGGTAAAATCCATTATCAGGAAATAATGCCATTCAGTGGGCAGGTACCATCATCAGGAAATAATGCCATTTAGTGGGTAGGTGCTATTATCAGGAAATAATGACATCCAGTGGGTAGGTACCATCATCAGGAAATAATGCCATTCAGTGGGTAAAATCCATTGTCAGGCAATAATGCCATTCACTGGGCAGGTACCATCATCAGGAAATAATGCCATTCAGTGGGCAGGTACCATCATCAGGAAATAATGCCATTCAATGGATATGTACTATTATCAGGAAATAATGCCATTCAGTGGGTAAGTACGATTATCAGGAAATAATGCCATTCAGTGGGTAAGTGCGATTATCAGGAAATAATGCCATTCATGTACACTTATTGGAAGTAAGCCTCATTGGCAATACACTGTGTGTTACACTAACACTCAAAATGAGTATAGAATTTGCTGTCGACTTCATATCTTAACAGTGAGTGTGAACATCTAGAGTGTGCTGTAAGACTGTGATACTTACTTCTTGGAAATGATGGCCATCTGCACAGTGCATGCTATATCAAAGTCTGTTTATAAAACCTTAATATAACATTCATGTGCTGGTTGCATAACAATGTCCACATATAAATTCCTTAACTGGTATCTGCTCAGTGCAGGGGGCATCCACCTGCAACATAAGATGCATTTCACCATTAACCACATTTTAACTCCCAACATACTGCTGGCCTTCTGGCTTATTCTCATATCTCTTTTGTACTCCCTAGCTGCCTCTTTTGCTCCCTCTTGGAAATCCCCGACATATCCCTTCGCTGTGCAGGCCATAACATTTTTCAGGAAGTTGGCATTATGGTACATCTCTTAAGGGCTAGACACTGTGTATCCAAGGAGGAGCAGAGGGCAAGATGATGTGAACCATTAGGTAGTGGGTGGCTAATGAGCATGTTTACTCTAAGAGAAGCAACATGCAGTGGCATCAACGTGCCTAGTGCATGCACCCACTCACCAGGAAAAGGACATCATGTATCTCCCCTTTAGCCAGTTGTCTACCTATGAGACTCCTGTCTGCATCATATATAGCAGGGGTAGCAATACATTTCCTTGCCTTCCTTCCAAGATACAAAAGCTGACTATCTGTCACTTCATCCTACTGCCCAGCCAGCCCTATAATATGCTCTGGTCTGTTCCCAGACTATGGTCATCAGTTGCACAGGGGGATGTTTTATCTTTGTGCCATCAGGACAACTATTAACCACAATTGTTTGTGTATAGCTTTACAGTAATTGTGTTGTTGACTATGGCTATTAACATCCATCTGGAGTTGTGTGAAAATGTCTGATGTTCGCTGGGATGGCTGCTGGAGGTGTACATCACATATATGATATCTTCATGCCGAACTCAATGATAGCCTAATACATTCTAGATTAATTGTTGGTGATGATGAGGCTCGAAGCCCAAAACCTTATACAGAAGATGATAGTTGTGCCATAGGATGCCTAATGCTTTTTGTTACAAGTGATGATCTATGATGCAGCAGGAAAACAGGATGTATACTAATCTGCAAGTCTTGTATTTCATATGCTCAAAGATACTTAAGTCCTTATTAGGCTAATGATTCATGAGGATCTACATAAGCCTAGCCATGCATTGTTTGTTTCTTGCATTGTAATACTTCAGATGTGTACATCGTGTTGCACTTGGTGCATTCTGTATATGTAATGATCCAAGTACATAGTTTTCCATCAGATGTTGTCATGCCACTAGGAGAGTGAGCCTGCCTGCTTCCCATATGTGCCTGATCCACCCCCCCCCCCCGCAGTATTTTCTTCAGTATCATCTTCATCCACTCACTCATGTTCTCAGCCTGGTAAGTGGGCTACTGAAGTTAGAGATCCGGTAGACACAGAGCAATGGAAGACACCTTGCATGCTATAGTAAGCTTGTGCTGGATGTCATACAGAGTAGGCATCCTAGATGCATTTGCATGCATGTACCAGAGAGCACTGTTGCAAGTATCCAGGCATTGGAATTAGAATTGCAGCCTAAATATCTACAAATTAACACAATTCATGTAATGATGCACCTTAGAGAAGCTTTTCTCAGCTGATTGTGTGACTTGAAGATGGGCACAGTGAGCAATGACTGAAGTGATAAGCTGCCACCACCTGCAAAGGACAGTGTTTTCACTGTGCCTTTTCATTTGTCACTGTTGTGGATGCCTACACATTGCATTATGTCTATGCTGTGCCTTCCTTTCTTACCCTCTATGTGGCCATATACCCATTTGTAAAAACAACACAAAGATTAATGCACGTTAGGTTTAAGCAAGGCATTCTTTATTACTTGCAGCAAGGAGACAAAGCATGTAGGTACAAGGTTTGTCTGATTTTCCATAGTTTAGCCTACAGTTTTTATACAGTTTTCTGCAAGTTCACAGAAAGATGCTATTGTTAGATTTGCTGATGACATGGTCAGATAATTTCTGTCTTGCAAAAACATATTTGAGAAAAATAACCTGGCCTTGGGCTTGTTTCAGCTTTTCTTAGTTTCTTACAATTTTTTCTCTAGTTCTGATATGATACATTCAAGGTACAGTCCTGGCCTCAATATGCATTTTGCTGACCATGGTGGATTTACAGACATCCATTGTTCTTTTTTAGAGCTTCTAGCAGCTGCATATTTTCACACAGAATAAGAAGAATAAATTTATTAACTCCTTTTAACCCTTAATGCACTAAACCTACATATTGCAGTTATATATTTCAATACACTAAGCCTACTACATATTGCATTGCAGTTATACATTTTCCTAACATTTCCCCCCTTTTAATACTTTATTTTACTTTTAAAACAAGCATTTTCCTTAACCATTTCTCACTTAGGATTTGCAGGTAGAGAGTCATTCAGTTCAAGCTTGTGAAAGTATTTTTTCAGCTTTTAATCAGTACCTCTAACTTAACATTCTGATATAAAGTCTTTGAAATTGAAGCGTCTATGAAATGTTTAACTAGTCCTTTTATACAGGGGATGCAGCAGCATCCACACACCATTAGTAAGGCTGCCCCTACACAGATGGCAATTAGAATGTTCATTAAGATGCTGCCCCAACCCCCGAACCATTTTTGGAAAAAGTCTATCAATGGATTCGGTCCTGGTTTGGTCATAGCCGACACTTGCTGAATTATTTTGAGATATCTGTCTATTTCATGTTTGTTGTCTGGAATAAACGAACAGCACTCCTCCTGGATTAAAGTGCACAAACCTTCTTTTGCTGCTAGGGTGAAGTTGAGAGCCATGCGATTTTGAAGCACCACTGTCCTTATGGCTGTGAGTTCATCAGTCACCAATTTTAGGGTGGAAATAGTCGCATTACTTATTGTTTTAAGAAGTTTGGATAGTTTTCTCAGCTCCCAGATTGATTTTACTGCTCCATATGCTGGTATTATGCCCGTCCAAGATATGACGTCATCACCCAGATCCATGTGCGACAGTCCTTTGTTATTTACATTGGCTAAATCATGGTGATATATTCAGGATGCATCAACTTGTCCCACCAGATTAGCGGGTTTCTTGATTTTTCGAACATTTCAAATTTTCCCCTGGGGTAGTGTCGATATATGTTGTATTGCTGGAATTAGATATGCCACAAAACAGCTTCCAGACCAATTGCCTGGTAGCCATTTATATGCTCTATCAACACACACAAAGTAGCAGTCAGGAATTGCAACTGAGATGTTGCTGAATTTATAGTTGCCGGGTTTTTGTTGGGTCATAGCCCAGAACATTTTACTATACACAATTTGATTTTTATCAACCGTTTTCTTTCTTTTAGTGGAGTCATTGCTATTGCCAACTTGCAATAGTTGGCCCTCTTTTGTCGTGGTGCAGGAATTTCCAGTACAGTAATGTATTACTGTCATGTTACAGGTGCTATTTCCAACCTCTGTTTTTCCGTAGTTTTGAAAGCACACTGTTCCTCTTTTTGCCTTGGGTAAGAATAGGGTCACTTTTTTAATTTATGTCACATTCACTGCATTTTTTAGCAGTGCTTGCCAGGTTTGGTTCATATTTAAGGGAATCTGTATTAAGGGTATTCCTTCATGTGCAGTAGGAATAGCTGCACAGACCCAGCAATTGGAAATATTGAGGATGTCTGCATAAGCGTGCTTAATAGCCTGATAAGTATTGAAATTCGGGTGCCACTTTGCACGTTGTTCTACTTGTGTGGCAGAGAAGAGAAATGGCCACAATAAAACGATTATTGCTACCAGTACAATTAACAAGATGGTTATGCAATATTTCTGTGGGAATGATTGCTCTGCATTCCTGTTTTTTCCGGTTCCTCCAAACAGATGTATTTGGATCTTTCTTGCTTCCGTCATTTTTGCCTAGGACACGTGCTCTTATTCTCTGTCCTATAGGACCTTAGCACCGGTGATTGCTTCACTGGGTTTGAGATGGATCAGTTCCTATTGATCTGACCCCCCCTTTGTAGCCAGACTTTTGTGCTTAGGGTCCCGATGGAGAGGTAAGGTCTTTGTCCAGCTCGAAGTTTTTTACCAACTTGCAGTGCGTCAGATGTATCCACAAAGCTCGCTCTGCTATTTTGACTGCAGTAGGTGTTGAAAGAAGCACCTGGTAGGGACCTTCCCACTTTGGCGATGCCAGGTCTTTCGCTTCACGATTTTAATCCACACCCAGTCTTCTGGCGTCACTGCCACTTCCGATGTTTCGGTTTGTTTTTGACCTGAAACAGAATTAAACTACAACAGATGTTTAGAACTCAACAACTTTTTCATATATTCAGCTAACGTAAAATCAGCTTCCTGTTCTGATGACATGAGAGGTTTCCACTGGGGTGTATAATAAGCCCTCCCATACAGCTTCTCGAAAGGAGTCAGTCCTTTTGCTGTAGGGACGGTTCTCATGTTCAACAGTGCCAGGGGTAAACAGTACAGCCAGGGTTTTCCCTGTCTCAGCTATCAATTTCCTCAGTTTGCTTTTCAGTATACCATTATGTCTTTCAACCAGCCCTGCAGACTGCGAATGATATGCACAATGATTGTTTAAAGAAATACCAAAGAACTTACTCAGCTGTTGTATGGTTTGATTTACAAAGTGCGTACCATTGTCACTATAGATTCTCTCCGGAATGCCGAACCTAGGAATAATTTCCTTAACAAGTACTTTTGCCACTGTAGCTGCATCTGGGTTTTTGGTTGGAAAGGCTTCCACCCATCTGGAAAACATATCAATAATGACAAGGCAATACTTCTTATTCTCACATTTGTTCAATTCTATGAAATCCATACAGATAGTGTGGAACGGATATGGTGGTGTGGGAAAACTCCCTTGCATGGGCTTTATCGCCCCCTGTGCATGGTGTTTGTTACAAATCTGACACATTAAACAACATTTTTTAGAATAGTTTGTAAATCCGTACGTTGTGAACACCTGGTTTACCAACTGTATCATCCCCCCTGTTGAGACATGGCACTGCCCAAGGCTCAACAATGCCGCATAGTGGAACAAATTAGAGGGTCGTATTGGTTTTTCTTTTTTAGAGATGTACAACCCCTTTTTGAGGATTGATTTTTGTTTTATTTATTGCTGTTTTGTAGCTTGCGTAGTGAGTGTTTGCATTGTTTTTAACATATTTAGATTTAGAATTTCAGAGGGTTGTAATTTCCCATTTAAAAGAAATACTTTTGTAACTACTTGTTTTGTAGCTGTATTAGCTTTTGCATTACTTTTTGAAATTCTATTTTGTTGCTTGGTGTGAGCTGCACATTTGCAAATGGCCACCTTCTGAGGTAACTGAATAGATTTTAAAAGATTTAAAATAAACTGTGCATGATTTATAGGTTTGCCAGTAGATGCTATTATTTTTCGGTTTTTCCACTGTTGTGCAAACACATGTACAGTGGAAAAAGCGTACTGGCTATTAGTAAAAATGTTTACACATTTACCCCTTGCTAAGGTACATGCCCATGTCAGGGCAATTAATTTTGCTACCTGTGCAGATAAATTGTGTGGTAAGGATTTTGCTTTTACAACCTCAGTATCAGAGACTACTGCATATCTTACTAGGTTATGTCCTGCAGGACCCCTTTTACACGAGTCATTTACGTAGTATGTCACCTCGGCATTTTTTAAGGGGACATTTGTGAGATTTTTTTAGGTAATGTCTTTTGCTCGATTACTTGCAGGCAGCGATGCGGTGTGTCATCTGCAGGGGTCGGGAGCAGAGTAGAAGGGTTTAAAGTTGTGTATTGTTTAATTGTCATATGAGGTTGGCTCAACAATATAGTCATGCAGGAGAGATGCCTAGCAGGGGAAAGATATGCCACCTTTTTTTGTAGCAAAATAATTGTGACTGCATGGGGAACCCTCAGAGTGAGGGGGTGGAACAAGACTACTGAGGCTGAAGCTTGCACTGCCATTGCTGCTGCAACTGCTGTCTGCACACAGTGGGGTAAGGACCATGCCACTGGGTTTAATTGTGATGAATAGTAAGCAATGGGGCGTTGCTTATCCCCATGTTGTTGTGTTAGTACTGATGTCATATAACCCTGCTTGCAATTTACAGTCTGGAAAAATCGTTTATGATAATTTGGTAAACCCAGAACTAGAGAGGACGCTATTAATTGTTTTAGTTTACAAAAGGCAGATTTTGCCTCTGATGTTTATTGTAACAACTTTTCCGCTGCCATAGGCTTTTTATATATAAGATTAGTTAGGGGTGCAGTTTTTAAGGCATAATTTTGAATTCAGCTTCGACAGAAATTAGTCATTTCCAAGAAGGACATTATTTCCTTCTTGGTGATGGGTTTTGGTGCCTGCAAGATTGCCACTTTTCTGTCTTTATTTAGAGTTTTATTTTTTTTTTGGATATCACATATCCTAGGTACTTAACCTGTTTTTTCATAGCTGCAGCTTATTTTTGTTTACTTTATAAACAGCGGCTAAAAATCGTAGAAGTGCTACGGTATTTTTTTTACGATCTTGCAGGGTGGGGGCCGCCAACAAAATGTCATTAACATAAAGTAAGACCTGACTACCCTTTGGTGGATTAAACCTTGCCAAGTTACTTGACATTTTTTGTGAGAATATCGTAGGGCTTTTACAATATTTTTGCGGTAGTCATGTATATGTGTATTTTTTTTTCTGAAATGTAAATGTAAACCAATACTGGTTATTTGGGTGTATTGGTATTGAAAAGAATGTGTTACTAATTTTACCACAGAAAAATATTTTTGTTGAGGTTTTAAGTTATTTAACAGAGTGTATGGATTTGGCACTATAGGCGCCCTTGGTACTACTGCGTCATTTACAGCTTGCAAATTCTGGACCGTACGCCATTTTTATTGGCTTTTTTAACTGGAAATAAAGGTGTATTACACGGAGAATCGGGAGATTTCACTAGCACCCCTTTCTTAAGTAATGCTTCTATAATAGGTTTTATTTCTACCTTTGCATTTTTTTAAGGGGTATTGTCTTTTCTGTGGTTTAAATGCTGATTTCGGTGTGATATTAACTGGCCCTGCCATACGGATAAGTTCTACATTTGATTTTCCTGTTGACCAGAGAGTCTCTGGTATATTTTGCAAGGCATTTTTTTTTTTAGTAGGAGCATCCATCAACTGTTTTCGTGAGAATGCAGGTGCACAGCTATGTTGGTCTGTGTCACCCAATTTAATTTTTGTACTTGTATTTTCTGTCCTGACAGTTTCAGTTCTGTTTGTTTTTTTTTTTTATTTTGTGGCTTTCTCCCCTAGGTCTGCCCACTGTATATTTTTATTTTTGGTCAAGCTAACATGTGGTAATCGATTAGATTTATAAAGTGTTAAAAATTTTTGGGGCAGCGAACAGCTGACTACACTATTTTCTTTTGTGTCCCAGTACAGTTTACACAGTACCAATTTATTTGTATGATTTTTAAATAATTTTTTTTAATATTTTTTATTGGGTCCTGGTGTTTTACAAAAATATAGGGTACAATGTAACAGGTGTTGTTTATTAATGCCGAGGGAGGGAAACTTACTGATGGCTACGTTCATCAGCCTCTTGGTCACAGTCCCTGGACCAGTTATGACCAAGTCCTGACTATACCAATAAAATATTTTACCCCCCGATTGCACCGTAAAGGTGTCAGTTTGTCACTGTGCTTTCATTTCCTGCATGGTTGGGACTACTGCTATGCCAAATAACTGCATGAGATTTTTGCCCAAGAGATTTACTGGGCACTTTGCAGAAACTACAATTTTACTTTTTTGTGTCAATCCCGAAACAGGGTCAGTTATTTTAATATTGCGGGAGAGGGGCTTCCAATATAGCTGCCCATTAGCTGTTTTGACTAATATGTAGTCAGATGATTTTGAGTTTTCTGGCAATTTGGAGGGGTGTATTAGGGTGTGTGATGCCCCTGAGTCGCACAAAAATTTGACTTTTTTGCCTTTTACTGAAAGTATAACTACTGGTTTAGTATCTGCTAAGTAGAGCTTCAAGCTCAATAAAGCCAAGTCTAGTACTTTATTTTTTACTTTACCGTCATTAATTTTTTGTACTTTTTTTATTTCCCTTTTTACATTTTTATTTGCTTTTTTTTT
Source organism: Protopterus annectens (assembly GCF_019279795.1). Taxonomy (NCBI): domain Eukaryota; kingdom Metazoa; phylum Chordata; order Ceratodontiformes; family Protopteridae; genus Protopterus; species Protopterus annectens. The sequence goes on along the minus strand of NC_056735.1, from coordinate 1,159,102,894 downwards.
TGCACTAGCCCTTTCTAATGATTTCTGACTATCATATAGTCAGTCTTTACCTTTTTTGTCTTTTGTTGTTGTTTTTTATTTTTTTTTTTGCAATCCCTTGCCAAATGTCCCTTTTTACCACATTTGAAACATTTACCCCTTTTTTACGTTTTTCAAAGTCTTTTGATCGTTCATCAGACTGCCTACCTTTCTGTGCATTTTTTCTGCCCTTTTATCAGGGTTGTACTACATAAACTTTTGCTCCATCCTTTACAGAAAATACTTGAGCCTTTTTTTTTTTTGCTATTGAAATGCCTTTTAGCATGCCTAGCATATTCGAGTAGTGATTGTAGCCTGCTAGTTTGATGATTAACCATATATTTTGTAATAAAACTGCTTATAGGTGCATTACTACCTTTTAAAAATGCATTTTTCAACTGCTGTTCATATGGGGAATTTTGTTTTTGGTCTTTGGGGGCCTGCATTTCACAGTGGTTGTTAAAACATTTCAGCAGCCTAGCCAAATATCGGTTAACTGTTTTACACTCCTGTTGGATGCATTGATTAATGCACGTCCAGTCTGCCCTAGGTTTTCATTTTTTAGAGATGCGGTCTATAAGTCCTTTTACTTTAGCGTCTAAATTTGCACTGCTATGACGAAGGGTTTTTTGTTCAGCATTCCGAGGATTTCAATTGCCACAAATTATGTACCAATTTGGCCCTACAATTTGTTGAACTACCCTTTTTTTTTTTTTTGTTTAAATGATAACTTAGCCTTATTTTTTGTAAATTGTTTGAAAATTTTCTAAAATTAATTTTTGGGTGGGGAATTCCTTCTGTAGCTTTCTGGATATTTTCCGGAGTCCAGGGTCTATATACTAAGATGGTTGGATTCTGATTATTCTGCCATGCCTGAGGGTTTGGTACTTCTATGAGTGGACATATTTTCTTTTCTTTTTCTTCCGCAGGTTGTGTGTCTTTAGATTTCTGCCATGACTCTCTATTACCTGCTTTTGTTCGGGACCTAGTTTTAATGGGATCCCTTATTTTAGCTAGTTTCTGTTTTATAGCGTCCCTATCGTCAGTGACCACAGGATATAGTGGGGGTGGATTAACCTGTCCACTCACTCCATATTTTGGTAAGGGAGGGGGAGGCGGAGGTGCTGATGCTATTACTAGATTGTTATTCTTCCTATCTAAAAACATTGTCTTTGAATCCTTGTTCTTTTGGTCCCTGCGGTTTACTTTTTCCAGCCACCTGTGTGCCTGGGGAATTTCTAACTGTCGTTGCTTTTTTACCTGACCTTTAGAATCAGTTTTAAGTTGTTTAATAAGTTTGATGAGTGAGGATTTTTTTTAATTTTCCATCAAATTCATATTTAATAACCCATTTTTAAAATTATTTAACGTTGTCTGCGCGCTGTGACTGCATATATTTTGCATCTTCCATTAACGGTGGGTCTTGGGGTGTTTTTGTACAGTTATTACTCATTTTCCTTTACCCTTGATTGTTACGTAACTTCACCTTGATTCTCTAGTTTTAACGTGTACCACGGATTTTGTTATAGTCTTTTCAGAATGACTGCCTAAATTCTACTTATTTTGTTTTTCCTGATCTATGTCAAGACAGTACCTTTTTTATCCCTGACTGTAAGAAAAATACAATCTGACAAAAAACAATACACATCTAGTCCCTGATTCTGAAACAGAAAAAAAAAGTAGATTCACCTTATCTGAGCCCACGTGATTGATCGCCGATTCGCTGAAAACCCGTCCTTCAGTCACAGATCAGAAAGTGGCTGGCCTCTTTTGACGACAATTCAGTCGGAGGACTTTACATATAAGAAGAACCGATTTGGTTTCTTCCCCATACTGTTTCAGCCACCTGGCCGTCTGATCCGAAGTGAAGAGAGGATTCCCGGTCCAAAGGACCAATCTGTAAAAGAAAACACAAAGATCAATGCACGTTAGGTTCAAGCAAGGCATCCTTTATTACTTGCAGCAAGGAGACAAAGCATGTAGGTACAAGGTTTGGCTGATTTTCCATAGTTCAGCCTACAGTTTTTATACAGTTTTCTGCAAGTTCACAGAAAGATGCTATTATTAGATTTGCTGCTGACATGGTCAGATAATTGCTGTCTTGCAAAAACATATTTGAGAAAAAACAACCTGGCCTTGGGCTTGTTTCAACTTTCCTTAGTTTCTTACAATTTTTTTTCTAGTTCTGATATGATACATTCAAGGTACAGTCCTGGCCTCAATACACGTTTTGCTGACCATGGTGAATTTACAGACATCCATTGTTCTTTTTTTAGAGCTTCTAGCAGCTGCATATTTTCACACAAAATAAGCAAAATAAATGTATTAACTCCTTTTAACCCTTAATGCACTAAACCTGCATATTGCAGTTATATATTTCAATACACTAAGCCTACATATTGCATTGCAGTTATACATTTTCCTAACACATTCCAATTTCAACACATTTTGTGAGGTGTGCAAATTCATCAAATGTGGGAATCATGTGCATGCTGAAGCAGTGGCACACATGTGGTTAGACTGTCATCAGGACACACTATTTAAACATTAATAGACTGCATCCCCTTTTGATTTACCTATGTGTCTGCTTTATCATCTGCTGGGACCTTTAGAAACATGGGTGCAGTTAATAACATCCAGGAGTTTTGGAGGTGGACTTTGCATTAAAAGCTTTTTATGGTCGTATTGCATGATCCGATAAACATTTGTGAGAAATGCTGTGTAGTTTGCAGCTTGGTTACATGTGATTTTAAGAAATTTGCAAGTATGCAGGTGGCATCAGTCTAATAGTTATTTACACTGTATCACTCTGCATCACCCGTATGGTTCTGGAATGTTCCAAATGCCAACATGCATACCAATATGCATACTTTGGTTTCCAGGGACATGATGTTTCTCCACAGGCAGTGGAGCCACCATTTGGCAAGCAACCTGAATCAGGTCTCTCTTACAAGCAAGTAATAATCAATAACCTGGTTAGATAAACAGTTGTGGAACAGACATGAGAGATTCCAGGAAGTTTTATTTATTTGCATTTGTTTACTGGGAAAATCCAACTGGGCCATGCATGACCCTTATACATCCCAGCTTATTAAGGAGCATACAATGGCATGCTCTATTAGCCATTTTGGCAGCAAATTTGGCTATTTGATTATAGCATTGTTTTGTTGCCTGCTGATATCTGGCTGCATTCCCATCAACCCTTCTATTGCATCTATGAAATTTGTCTAGAAAACAAGATTCCTTCCAAATGGGAACATATGGTCTTCAGTTCTCAAGTACATTCTGATGTTATTTTTGCTTTTATCATTTACTGGCAATATGTGCTGTTGGCTTATTTCAGAATTATGCACAGGATGCAGTGAGCTGGGTCTGCATACCACATGTTGATGTTTACATTTTGTGTTATTTAACATACACCACAGAAAGCTTTACTAAATCACAAACATCACTTAGATTCTTACTTTTTATGTCAACTATTTTAGAATCCATCTCCCTGTTTTAGTATTTACAAACCAAAACAAAAATGAAGAACACTGGCCAAAGAGTACAACAGTCATGCTTAGATCTATTCCTAGTTGACCACAAGTGAAATTATTATTCTATTGCTCTAGCTTATTTGTGGATTCACCCATTCAACACTGTCTGTGGCTCAAAAAACAGATACGAAAACTTCAGCAGCATTTGCCAGTTTGCTGTCGAGTCTACATCCTACTTGTTATGGATTAACAGTCAGGTTATAAAGCTGTTACAGAAATTACTTGTCTACAGGATACTATTTTACTAATTTTGGGACTGGCATCTTCTGAGGAGCCAGAAGTTGTCTACAGAATGGGGTTTCCCATGCTCCATGACAGGCAGTGAATGACTGTCATGCTGTACAAATGTGGCTTGCTGTAGTCATCTGAAGAGGACTGTGAAATTCATTAGGCAGTGTGATACATGAGTTAAGGGTACATGTGTGTAATGGCTGTCATGTGTTGCTCTCAGGTTGGACATGAATTAAGCGTACAGGTGTGCAATGGTTATATGTTGTTCTCAGGGTGGACGTGAGTTAAGGGTACAGGTATGTAATGGCTATGAGTTATTCTCGGGGTAAACGTGACTATGACAGTTAGATATCAAAGCATTTCTTTATGCTTTAATTGATACTTGGAATCTGGACAGATTATATTAATAAGCCATACTAGCCTACCTGCATAGAATGTGTGTATTACAGTTTCTACATCGTTTTGATCATATTATGTTGGATAAGGCTGGACATTAGAAAGGTTGTCATGTGTTCTGGTATATAATGAGATATGCTGTGTTCTGTTTGAGTGACAAGACAAAGGAAATATTTCTCTTTGTCTTTTTAATTCTTTTTATGCATTTTTTTCACTTTAGACACTACTTTTTTCATTAGTATAGCAGATATCTTTCACAGCCCTTGAAGAGGAAACCTCATTCTGAGGTGCTTTTAAGGGATATGAGAAGAACCCTGAAGTAACATTATTTTCAACATTCCCTTAGGACACACTTCCTTAACTTCTCCTCTCCTTCTAGAATCTTTTAGATATTGGTGTGTCTTGAATTGACATAGATGAAAATTCCAGACCATGCATGGACCTGGTCAGATAATTCTTGACCATCCATGGGCCTGACTCAGTAATTGCTCACCATGCACACACCCTACTAGAGAGCAGCATGTGCTCTGACAGGCTGTGACTCCATTATCTCCTATAGCCTTAGTATGATGATAGACAAGTATTGTGACATAATGAACCCCCTCCCTACCTTTCTTCCGTGATTAGGGGGAGGGGGTAGTCTTTGGCTGTTCACTGTGATTCAAACCCAGGAGACTCCTTAACTAAGTGTCTCACTGTTCTATCCCAGATTAGTTGTGGTGGAGCCAACAGTTCACCAGTTGGAGACAGCTGGTAAATCTATTTTTTGTTTGTTTGTCTGTTTGTTTTAATTTTTCACTTCTGATCACCGCAAAAGTTTAATGCAAAATGTTGTTACATAAAATTCCATATACAGACATTTGTTTATAAATATTTATTTTGGTGAAATTAGCAAGGATGTCACATTTTCAGTTATGAAACTGTATTTCACTGATCCTCTCCTGATAACATAGGTGTAGCCATAAAGAGCAAATTCGTTTTTAAGGGTGAGACAATGGTTTGTCTATGTCTAGGACACGTTGTCTTATGTTTACAACATGAATTAAATAAAAGGGCATAAAGGAATCAGGAAATAACTAAGTGTACCTAAAGGAATAAATGTTTATTATATTACTAGCTACCCTATAAAAGACCTCTAATATGAGAATTTTAGTATATGACGTATCTTTATGTTTACACACACACACACACACACACACACACACACACACATATATATATATATATATATATATATATATATATATATATGGGTACCCTTCACATGGTCGACTTTTCAGAAAGTTGACTTTCATATGGCCGAGACCATATGATCGACTTTTGAAAAGCAGACCATGGGGAACCGCTATCTCCGTACAGTGTGGAATGAGAAATTTTCCCTGTTCTGCACTGTAGTGTGATCTCAGAGTTGGTAAATTTAAGTTATGAGGGTGTGGAGGCGGACCCCCCATGGGGGGGTGCAGGGGGTTTGCCCCCCTGCTAACAGTTTTAAGGTAAGTTTCCATTGTGTATTTTGTGTTTTTTTACATGGTCAGCTTTCCAAAAATTGATCATATGGTCTCAGCCATATGAAAGTCGACTTTCTGAAAATGTGACCGTGTAAAGTAGACTCATATGTGTGTGTATGTGTGTGTGTGTGTGTGTGTGTGTGTGTGTGTGTGTGTGTGTGTATACATATATATATATATATATATATATATATATATATATATATATATATATATTTGTGTGTGTGTGTGTGTGTGTGTGTACAGATAGATAGACAGATAGATAGATAGATAGACAGATGTGCATGTAAACCAAAACACACACACACACACACACTAAGGGCATTATGCACTAAAAGGGGTAGGAGTTTGGTTATTTGGTGTGCAGACCTGAAGTTTCTGGCTACATCCCTGGCTGGTGATATTATCTGCAGTGTACTTTCTGGTCAGAAGAGATCAGTACATGCTACAATTTAGATTTTCATCACTATTCAAATCGTAAGCATTTGCATGTGTCTTTTCATGCATCTGCTCTCTCATCCCAGAACAAAGAAGTGGATGTGCTAACCCTATTCTTGGCCAGGATTTAGGACTGGATATATTTCCATTACATGGCACTAATTATTAAAATAATAGTAAATGTCATGGTGGGCACTGGCCTCAAGAAGCAGGTGACTATCTCCTGACAGTAACATTACAAATGTTGAGACCAACATCAGTGCCAGTCTTGCTGTGGCTCTGCAGTTTGTACACTGCATTAATGACAAGTTAACACTTTTGTCTTGATATCTCCTGACATTTAAAGAAATTTTTGGTGGATAGGGAGTGCCTCAAAATAAAACTCCGACATAACAATCAAGTTCTACTAGTAAAATGCTCTGCTTCTGTTTTGCAGTACATCTTGTCCTTCTCGGATAACAATGTTTAGGGTCACACTTTTTCAGATTATGCAATGTGTTTTCTGTCCTGCAAGATATGCAGTCTTTCTAGACAGGCCTTTAAACTAATATTTCAGAGCATTTTATTCTTAAGTAAAACTGTTCTGTTTTAATATAGGCCACATTTATTTGTTTTTATACACAAACTCCACCAATAGAAATCCATAGATGTAGACGCTGTTGGCATAAAAGAACCATGTGTGTTATTTAGTCTGGTATTTCTGTAAGAGACAGAATGCCTCTCCATGCTAATTAATATATTACCTTATCCATCATTGTAAGAAAACTGCCATTCCTTTATCAAAAGCTTTCTTAAGTGAATGAAGCTTAAATGTACCTTGTTTCAAGTGTGACTTGGGATCGGTTTGGTTAAGTGATTTGTGAAGGTGTACTCAGTTTATCACCCTAGGATGGGATGTAGCGAGTCTACAGTTATCTATCCTAGCTGACTGACTGACTGACTAAATATGCGCCTCATGATTGCCTCCTACATTCCTAAACTCAACCAGTTTCATTTCTGACTGGACATTTTTAAAAAGACTGTTTCATCCTCTCTGTGAAAAAATGTCTCCTGTATTATTTGTTTTAGTATTGTGTGCTACGCACTTTCCTTGCTTACTTGATTGCCCACACCTAGTGGGCTGGGTATCATAAAAAGAAACACAGCACTGGACACATCATCAGTGGGGGAATTGAAGTTCTTTTTGTGTATGTGCATGTGCTCTACCAAGAAACACTGTAATCCGCTCCCTGGGAATACCACTGGAAAGTGTGTAGACTAAGTTGCTTACAGATGAAAATACTCATTAAATACTCACTAAATGCTTAGCAATACATTCTTACTTAGTCCATTTCATGGTTGTGGGCTAGCCAGAGACTGAATGCAAGGCAGAGAAGTTAATGGTGGATGGGGTCCAAGCCAGACGAGAACCTGATATTCCCTACTTATGGTATTACAGCCCAAAACTGAATTAGTGAACCAAGCACTCCAGATGAAACATAAAGTGAGTTGTTTTGTGGAGCAATAGAAGATTTATTAGCTAATATGAATGTTTCTAATCTCTGTTGTGTAGAATGCTTTGTATTGTTGTCCTCACTATATTTCTAAGCATGTCTCTGAACTAAGATGTGTTCCTCATTTTGAACTACAAATTGAAAGGGTCTGTCACAAACGAATAAGTATGGTGAATCAACTCATATAAAATTAAAGTAATGCATATTAGCCATGTTGTGAGCTTCCTAGCGGAAGTTGTTATAAGTGTTAGCCCACAAAAACCTAATACATCACTCAGCCAAAAGGCCTCTTAGATCATCAAGCAAACTACTACTAGAAGTCACCAACAGCTACAATAGCTTTGGAGACACACTATATAGTAGTTCAGTGGGTAAAAAATGGAACTCTCTCCCCACTAGCATACAAGACACATCGTCCAAAGCCTCCTTTAAAAACCTCATTAGGCAACATCTCAAGCAAAGTTGGCAGTGCCATGACTGCTCTCCAGGCTAGTGAAAGCAGATAAGATACACATACTAAACCTAGAGTACTTTATAATAGTTTTCTCTCTTACTCACAAACACTGGCTAATGTGCAATGTATGTACTGTACCTGTGTACTATGTATGCATTCTACCTATATTCCAAATTTCAGCAGTACACCACAAATCTATTAATTACCTTTATTTTTTAATTTATATTTTGTTTGTTCTCTCCACTGTAACTGCTGATGTGCTGCATACCACTGTAAAAACATGTCTGTTGTAATTTCTGTGTATACTGATCATGTCTTGCTTGTTCTTCTTTCGGCTTTTCCCGGTTAGGGGTCGCCACAGCGGAACTCCAGTCTGCTAATGATTGGCAGTAGATTTTTTACAGGTGCTGAGGTGCCAGCTCGACGCCCAACCTTCAACGAAGGCACGCCCATTCTACACATGTCTTTCGAATGCCACTCAACCGCGGGAAGGACATGCAGACTCCACACAGAAGGTGCTCCAGCCGAGAATTGAATGGGAGAACCTCTTGCTGTGAGGCAACAACGCTACCGCTGCACCACCGTGGCTTACTTGTATACTGATCATATCTAAATATCTAAATGTATCTGTAATTTTTCTATGTGGAGCTTTTCTCCCCAGGCCTCTGCTGAAAAAGGGCCTTTTCAGCTCAGTCAGACACCCCCGGTTAACAAATGTAAAATAAAAATAAATAAAATAAATAAATTTGCTTCACATTTTGAGAGGTTAAATTCACATTTTGGAGAAGAGAGGCTGACGGGTATAATTCTCAGACTAAAACCCATTATTCTGTAAGCTGGGGATGAAACGGAAACCTGCAGGAAGGCTCACCTCTACTTAATTATAATATAGTTAATAAGGTACTACATTCTAAATGCATTGAGCAGCTACAACAGAGTAGCCATTACTCCTAGTGAGGAGTAACTTGTGAGCGCATCTGTAGGGATGAGTTAAGTATAGGCTTGCCATCTTTTCAAATGCTCTAAGTGGGACATTTTTTTGCAGAAACGTGACATTTTGCATAACAAACCATACCCACAGCCAGTGCAAAATCCAGAACTTCACTTTTTAGCCACATAAAAGCTCATTTTTATAAAATTTGAGTTGCTTAAGCTATTTCATATACCATTTAGGCATTTCAGATACAAAATAACCGTTTTTTTGTAACTATTAAAAAACTTATGAAATCAATTCTGGCCTAAAATCTCAGGACATTTGGCAGATTTTTATTTTCTTTGTGGCATATTTTTAGTTTTTTTTTTGGACAGCATAACTGCCCAAAGTGGGACTATCCATCGTAAAGAGATACAGGTGGTAACCCTAGGGGTGCCTTGCATAGGGCAGTAGGCCCTGAATTAGGGTTGCCACCTTTTCAAATGGCCAAAGTGGGACATTTTCGGGACACACATCAGATTTTACAGGCCGACACATACCCATAGTCAGTACAAAGGATATAACTTTACTTTTTGGCCTAAATGAAAGCTTATTCTTGTAGCAGTTTTGTTCCTTATTCTGTGTCTTGTCACATTTAGGTATTTTACATACAGAAATAACTATTTTATGCAACTATTACATGAAATATGGGACATAATTATGCCCTACAATCTCAGGGCATTTGCCATTTTTAATATTTTTGGTCAGGACACAACTGCCCAAAAAGGGACTGTCCCTCGCAAAGTGGGACAGGTGGTAACCTTACCCTGAATATGCAATTAGAACATTGTTACTGCAGTACGTTTTGGTCTATATCCAGCGTTAGGCTTCGTTTACAAAGCCAAGAGCAAAAGCAGCGCTGCACCACACTCACACCCACGGCTCGCTCTTAAGCTTGCGGCTTGTGCCCCAGGAGGGGCGTGGTCTGAGGTAAGGCACAGTTTGGGGTTGACACAGCGGAAGCATAGCCTACAACTGAGTAGGGCCCAACGCGCTGCCAGCAGTGGGCCGGGATCGGGGACGCAGGGGGTGGAAGTCTAGCGGCGAGCCGGCCCATCTCAAGTCCAACTTCGCCTTGTCTGCGAAACAAAGAGATGAAAAGAGAACCGAGCTTTGCTACACACATCAGCTCACCCGGGCAACACTCGCTTCAAACATGCTTGGCTGGCCTTTCGAGAGGCAGCTGCGTGTAGTGCAAACGGGGCGCAGAGTAGGACGGGGACCTACAGCAGCAGCACGTTGTGCCGGACTTTCCCCCAGCAATCTGCCTCACAGCAGCGTACGACTGCAGCAGTTGAGCACAAATCCGCTCTGCCTTTGGAGCTGATGCAAACGGAATTTGCTGTTAGGTGAACGATGCTAGTGCCATTGGCAGCTCTTTCCAAATAGTCATAGTCTGGACTGGACTTGAAGCACCAAGGTACCAACTTGTCAACCAAGGCACTGTGATTGTCTACTGTCCTGAATGTGACGAACTAAGGGCATTGAGATATTACGCAATGCAGCAGAATTTTCCTCCTTTGCAAAGGTAATTGCTAGGCTAAAAGAAGTCATATCATCTACCTCTGTGCAGCTTTGTATGGCAACCTTAAAAAGCTGAGTCTTAATGATGGAGTAGCTGAGAACATGCAATACAGACAACTCATCAGACTTGAATTTATCTAGTGTAGAAGAAGAGCAACAGTTCCTCCTGGATAGAAGATTAGGCAGTGGTCTCCTCCTTTGCAGCTTTCTCAGAATGAAATTGTTCCGGAGGAAAGCAACCCTAGCTGTGATCCTTCTGCTGCTGGCACTTACCATGCTGAATCTAGTGGACTACCGGTGGACCAAAGAGCCCCAGCAGTGCAGCACACAGGCTCGTCACACTCCCTTCCAGACCCGTTCGGCCATTCGCTACTTATACCGGACTTCACCAGCGGCGCACAGTAGGAGAAAGCAGCTAGTTTACGTGTTTACAACTTGGAGGTCAGGCTCGTCTTTCTTTGGGGAACTGTTCAACCAGAACCCTGGTGTATTTTTTCTTTACGAACCTATGTGGCACATCTGGCAGAAGCTATACCCAGGGGATGCAATTTCATTGCAGGGAGCTGCCAGAGACATGTTGAGCGCCCTTTACCGGTGTGACCTGTCCATCTTGCAGCTGTATAACAACGGGAACAAGAACATGACTTCTATGGGGGTATTTGGGGCAGCTTCCAACAAGGTGATTTGCTCTGAGCCTCTTTGTAATGCCTACAGAAAAAATGCTGTTGGCATGGTTGATGAGAAGGTCTGCAAAAAGTGTCCGCCCCGACCGTTGAGTTTCCTGGAAGAAGAGTGCCATAAATATAACACAATTGTCATCAAAGATGTTCGGATCTATGATGTAAATATTCTGGCACCCCTCTTGGAGGATCCAAACTTGGATTTGAAAGTAATCAACTTAGTTAGAGACCCGAGAGCTGTGGCAAGCTCCAGGATCAAATCCAGGCACGGGTTGATCAGAGAGAGCTTGCAGGTTGTGAGGAGTAGGGATCCCAAGGTTCGCAGGCATCCAGTAGTTGACGGCAATCACAAGTACAACAAGAAAGATGGTTCCGATTACCATGCTGTAGGTGCCATGGAAGTCATTTGCAGTACCATGGCCAAAAGTCTGAACACTGTTCGAAATCCCCCCGATTGGCTGAAAGAGAAATTTTTGGTCGTAAGGTATGAAGATTTAGTAGAGGACCCTGTCAAAACTCTGAGGCAAGTGTATAGTTTTGTGAACCTTTCTGTGACCCAAGACATAGAAAAATTTGTACTGAATATGACCAACGGCTCCAGTTATTCCTTTAAACCGTTTGTGGTCTCCTCCAGAAACGCTACTCAGGTAGTGAGTGCTTGGCGGACTTTACTGAATTTTCAGCAGATCAAGCAGGTAGAGGAGTACTGTCATCACATGATGAGGCTTTTGGGGTACCAGATGATTAAAACTCAGGACGAAGTGACAGACTTGAGCAAATCCTTGTTAGAGCAGCCCAAAGTGTGAGTCAGCGTGACCAAAGCCCATTGCACAGGTTATGTATGCATTTTTGCAACGCACTTATAAATAGACTGCACCGCCACTGGCAGGCGAAGGGTATTTATTATTTAATTGTTTTATATATTTGTGTAAAATAGTTAAAAAGGACAACTGGACAGACTCGATCAGACCATACCACCCTGGAATCCCAGCCAAGCTTGTCAAATATGCCAGTGTTACTGTCACTGCAGATAGGGGGCGTGCAACACTAAGAATTGGAAATTATATGAAGACGTAACGGTGGGGTTCAAATTTAGTTTAGATTTGGGACTGCAAATGTTGGAGGGTCAGAAAGCAGGAGTAGCGCCTAAGGATCTGCGGCACATTTGTCACGTACTGTACTACAGGACTTGCAGACAGGGGTAATGGAAGCTTGCTGTTACAACCGTTAATAACATATTTGTACTTTTTTAAGCTGTGCATTTCCATTAAACTGTGACGGTATTACCCATACGTGTGATTTGCACTTATGTCAAAATGTCAGACAGGCATACGCCATAGCATTTTCTGCTTCTCATTTCTCGCTTTTGGTCCATACAAAGGAGCAGGGTACTATAGTGTTAACTCCTACATTTATTTCGATGTCTTCATTTTGGGGAAACAAACAATAAACAATCAGTTTATCATTTCATTGCACTACTTTTTTTATTAAATTGGTGATGTTCCCGTAAGTGGCAGGTGTCTAGATGAATGCACCTGAAAATATGACTTCCCCTTTTAGAGATGGTCCGCAACTTATGAGTTGCAGATCTGCTCTCAAACTGGTGAAAATTATGACTTTTTTTTGGAGGTGGGGTTGTATGTTGCTGTTATTAAATATACCAGAGTTAAAATTAATTGTTCAAGTGACTGCTCATATGCCTTTGAGCTCAGTATGTACTGTAGCTGTCAGGACCAGCTGCAGTGTGAAGGTAAACAGCTGCCCTTATCTTGCAGAACCATTGTAGCTGTCATGACGAAATCAGCACATTTTGTCATTATTATTATTATTATTTTTTTACATGTGAACAAATCCAGAAAAGCCAACTAGTGTAAGGTATGTGCACTTATGGGTGATGTATTTACCCAGAGGTGATCATTTCTTGCGGTGAGAGAGCTTTCAGAGAGTTGTGTTTTCTGTGCTGTTTTAATGTTATTTTCATTTTAGTTGCAGTAAAGGAAGTTTAACTGAACGAAAACTGCTCCAAGGAACTCAAGACAGGCTGTAACCATAACAGAACCAAAGGTGTCTCTTTTATCTGATGATACATAGAGCAGTTGATAAACTAAATAGTCCATTCTGCTGATTCAAGTTAAACATAAATCACCCTGTGAGAAATCATATTTCAGAAAAAAAATATATATATGCATATATATCAGCAAAAAAAAGTTCTGCTAAGGGCTTCTGAAGAGTGGCTGTCCTGTACAGCCAAGGATGAGTTGTGATGTCTCACATCTACATGCATTTCTTCTGTCTGCATATGCTGCTCTTTTTTTGCTAGTAGGTGCCAGTGTAAGACAACTGTTAGATAATAGTTGATGGCTGCATTAGAAAGTGTGGTTTTCATAGCTAAGTACATCTTATTTTAGTTCTGTGAACAATGGAAATGAAAAATTAGTTTTATCTTCAGGTTGGCAAGTTTAATAACAGGTCAGAAGGAACTTATCTACGTGGATAGTGGTAGAATTGTGACTGAAAGATATCAAATTTGTCTCTGGTGTACTAAAGGCAGAGTATCACATTTCAAATTAAACAGTTTTACCCCTCTAAAAATGTTTTCAGTACTTTGTAGAAAGACTAAATAAGGAAGAGAAAGGATGGGTCACCTCCTCATAATAAAGTGGCTCTGATTTTTGTGTTCTCTCACCATCCTGATGTTGTCCTGTACTCTGACTTGTCTCAAACATTTAGTCATATGGCATCAGGACAAAACATACTTTGTGTTACTCTAAGATTCTTTTTGCATATAGTAAACAAATGTTTTTTGGGAGGTGGAAGGGCAGTGTTCTAGTAAACAGAATAATAGAATTCGTTTTATACAGATTGTACCTCAACCTGTGTAAACATTATTATTTTTCATTAAAAAAGGAAATATCTTAAATATAATTTATTAACAACATCCATATTTTTCAAGGTTTTCATCTCCTTCTTAGGAAACTGTCATCTGTATGCTGAGAAGAGGTTGTAGACTATAGGTCTATATTATAAGATTGAAACTTCAGGTAGTGGAATACCCAAAGCTCGATCTGTAAATATCGAAAGCTAAAAACCGCAAATAGCCACTTCCACACAAGGAAAGAATTCACTTGGCCGTATAAAAAAAAAAACTTTTAAACTCAAATCAAGTGGGTCTCCCTGATGAAAAATTCGCAGAAGTGGCCTTTCACAGTTTTCAGCTTTCAATATTTACAGATTGAACTTTAGGTATTTGACTACCTAAAGTTTTGATCTTATAATATAGACCCGTAGACTATATATATATATATATATATATATATATATATATATATATATATATATATATGCTGTTTTTATAACCTTGAGTTTTAATGATCTTTATTTCTGATCCTTAAGCGATCCCTTCTGGATGTTTGATTTATAAGGAAATGTATATTTTGGGGGGTGGGTGGCTTGATGCATAGGTACTGTGTGCCAGATGTTGCTGAGGTAGGTATGTTGCTGACACAAAATGTTGTGAAGTGTGACTTTTGTTCATTCACTTTTTATTTATTTATTCGTTTGTTTCATTTTGATAACTAGGGCTGCTGTTGTTTTTCAAGCAGTATTTAAACTGATCAGAGGAAATTGCCCTGGACAATGAGAAAGTTATTCATGCTTCATTAGCAAATGCAGTGGGATCCTATACTTACATTAACATCTCATCTGAAGGATATAATAACCTCAGTAGAACAGAACCCCCTTTATATTTCATTGCAGTGTCACTACTTAAATATGAAGTCTAACACCAGGTGTGGGGATAGAACCTACTACAGTCTTATTTTCCCAAAAATCAAAGGCAAGTGTACTTTTCAATGAAGTACTAGCCATGAATTTAATGTTGAGGCATTAATGTGACTTATGCCAGAGAAACTGCTTTTTCTGTGGTCATATAAGCAGTAATTCAACAAAGTGCTCAGACATTAATGTGTTTCATGCTACTTGGGTACTGAGTTCTGCTGTGGTAGGTAAAGATCTTAATGTGCCCTTATGGTCTGAAAGAATGTCAGTGCCACCATGCTTAAAAGATTTTAATAGAGAAGACATGCATTGCACATTTGTATTGTTAGACATGCATTATAATTTTGTACAAAACTATTCAGTGATCCATTCCTGTACAGATACATCATCCGTGTTGTAATTGCCTTGTTCAGTTTTCTTTTCAGTGGTGTATTTACTAATAGAGAGAATATAGCATTGCATACAAAGGTAGTCATTCCCTACAAATGTCTAGAATGAATCACTTGTGATATAAACTTTGGTTAGGCTTGCAAATGTAGTCTCACCTTTAGTTTCATTTAGGCTGGTGTTGTCCAGTTCTGTGATACTGTGTAACACTGGGGTCACTCTTTGATCAGGCAAGCCAGGCAGATGTCAGCATGTTAGTTTAACTGCAGAAAGGTGGGGAAATGCAACACTTACTACAGCTCCGAGGACTGTTTGACCAGGTAAATGACAGGATTACCAGGCAGCAGAATGCAAAGGGTTGCTACTATTTTTAGTAGAACATTTCTTTTCCTTTTCTGTTTCTTTACTTTCACTGTCCGTGCAATTAAAACAAATAAAATAAAATGAGTAGTAACTTAGTGTGGAATGGTTTTGATTGGTTAACAATTTAGTTAAAATGTGCATGTTAGGAATGACATTCAGAGAAAATGTGTACATGTTTGTGTAGACATATGCATATCTGTATTTGTGTGTATGTGTATTTATATGTGTGTGTATGTGTATTTATATGTGTGTGTATGTGTGTCTGCATTTTCTTACACTTACAGGGGTTATTTAATATTTGAGAACTGTATTGTCATCTGAGTAGAGGAAGGAAGACTGAAATAAAGTCTTATGAAAATGTAGATGAAATTGCTAAAAATAAGGGGAAATGAATACTAGAACAAGTTTGGAAGGTAGCAGCGATGGCGATATTAAGCTAGTTGCATACTAAAGGAAATGAAAAAAAACATGGCTGCTTAAAATGTGTTGCCCATTGCAATGTTTATACAGGAGTGTTTTGAATTCAACTTCAGTTTTGATACAACTGAAGTACATGTCAGTGATTAATAATTCACATATTTTGTTAATAATTCACATATTTTGTTTTCCAGGTTTATTTTAATAACCCTTTTAGCAATTTTATAATTGCTTTCAAGTTTGTGGAATGCAAGGTCTTGTACAGGTTCTTTTTGCCATTTACTGTGTGCCTGTATTCTCTGCTTCCCTTCTTTCTTTTATAATTACTTTTCTGATTGCCTGAACTGCTGTATATGAAGTATTTTGTTGTGGTTTTGATGTTTCTAATTGTAAAAAAGAAATTTTCCTGTTATTTACCTATTATCTAGTGGATATCTGCAGTTAACTCCATTCCATATTTGACCACAGGTGTACATTAATAAACAAATCCAAATATTTTCTGTCAGTTCTTTCACTGGAATTCATATCTTTATATAATGTAGAGGTGAAGGAGGAAAGTAAACAGCCATTTGATTGATGTCTAAGAAATTATCTTAGAAAGCCAGCATCAGTATCACTGCTTTGTTTATGCTAAGATAGTGAATGCTGCCCCTGTAGTACCATAAATGTTAACTAACTGTACTCAAAAAAGAATTCATCAGACAGACACGGTCTTGTCAGTATGCCTTTTGTGAATTGTGATGATACTTGGCAACAAAGTCTTGTGCTACTCAGCAGCACAGGACATCTCCAAGTCACTAACATTTTTGCATGGCCTCTGTTTGGCATTGGCATATTTCTTTTATTTTGTATTATATATTGATTCTGAAGCCCACGCTGCTGAATTCCTGTTGTTGGAAGTATATGGAATGAAGGACCTGAGCTGCAAAGTTTTTCTGTATCAAAACACAAATCCTGCTGTTTAATTAAAAAGCAAACTCTACTCTCTCAGTCTACAACAAAATCCCAGATTGTCTGGCAGCCTTGTGGTAGTGAAACACGGAAATGGTATATCATTACATTGTCACCATTACAGATATCACAGGTGATTAGTTTCTTATGATGGCACATTGGCTCACTGATTAAGGTCTCTGTCACAAAGGATGATGGCTCAGACCTGACCTCTGGTCGTTGTGTGGAGTACAAAATGTTCTTGCTATGACTGCATGGGGCATTGATGGCTGACTGCTTACTTTAAATCCTCTCCATCTCTCTCTTTCATATATAGGTGTGTGTGTATATATATATATATATATATATATATATATATATATATATATATATATATATATATATATATATATATATATATATATATATATATATATATATATATATACTGTTGCTGTTGTGGCCTTAATCTTAGTCATGTCTGAAGAGGGTCTATCATAGTCCATTCTACATACGCAGCTTACAAGTAACTAAATAAATGGTATACTTTTTTGAATTTTCGAGAGCAACGGACTGAGCAAATCCACCCACCTTCCAGTTATTTAATCATTAAGCTGGATGTGATACTTCTGTAATGGTTCCCCCTACAACTACCTCCCTGAGTAAGGATGTCCTTATGCTTGTTATATCCATTATTGAAGTCTGCAGCTGTTTTTGACATTACTGTGTCTTCAGGAAGGTTGTTCTACTCACCCAGCCAATGCTCCTTCTGTGAAATTCCTTAAGTCTTCCTAATGCGCCGGCCTTGGTTTCTTAAAAGGAGTTTTATTGTTCCGTTATTTCTTCTTTTGTTAAGATAGTACATGTTTGGATTCTGTGGATTTCAGTGAGTTATATAAGTCTGTACCATGGCTGTCTTTGTCTTTGTCTTTTGCACACAGTGCAGACTAGAGAAGTTGTGACTGCAGCTGAGCTACAAAATATAAGTATCATCTTGATTTTTTTTTTTTGATTATTTTTACAGATTACTGTTTTTACAATTTAATATATATAAAGCACTTTGTCTATTCAGTATCTTCACAAATCCTTATCTGTTTAAACACTTTCATTTGTCTCTAGTGCTTGCTGTCTTGTAGGCTACTGTGTAAACTGAAACATTTCCTCTGTGTAATTATCTCTTGGCTAGTGGGGGCTGGTTCTTTTGTGTTCTTGTAAAAAAAAAAAAGTTTCTGTCTTTTGCACATAGTGCAGACTAGAGAAGTTGTGACTGCAGCTGAGCTACAAAATATAAGTATCATCTTGATTTTTTTTGATTATTTTTACAGATTACTGTTTTTACAATTTAATATATATAAAGCACTTTGTCTATTCAGTATCTTCACAAATCCTTATCTGTTTAAAAACTTTCATTTGTCTCTGTAGTGCTTGCTGTCTTGTAGGCTAGTCCCACCCTCCCTCCCTGTTGGTGTCTTGCTGTTATACTTGGTGGCTTTGCAGTTGCCCGCCCCTACTGTGACACACCTCCCAGTCTAGTGTCATTAGCTCATTCTGCTTAATACAGAGAGAACATTTGATAAGTCCTTCTGTTCCTCCTTTTTCCCTTTCAAAAAGTAAAACAAAACTTTTTTTTTTCTCTTTCGCCTGAACCTTCTTGTGTTCTGACTGTCCTTCTCAAACATTTTGGAAATATACAGTATATTTCAGAGCATTTGTTATAACTGTATTTGCTATAACTGATTCAAGTATTTTTTTCTGTTTTTTTGATTATTTACTGCTTAACGACTGCATTTTAGCCTGTTTATACAGCTCTGCATTCTATTTAAACTGTTTTTGTGTTGATTAACTGTTTTGCACTTTTAAAAAGTTAGTTGTTGCTTAATTTTACCTGTAGGCTAACACACTCAAGTGCGCTAGCCGCTTAAAAGCATTTATAGCATTTACTGTCTGTTTTTCCTCTGTTTTCTGCAAAAAGGAAAAAAAATCTTGTTTTCCCGCCTTACTGAACTAGAATAGTCCAGTCTTCAGAGTTTGCTGATCTCTGGGCTTTGTCTTGGTTCCTGTGCTATTCCATATCCTTATTTGGATAAAAGGAAGCGTCTTTGTTCACCAGTGGGAGTGGGGAGCACTGAGCGCCTATTTGTCCCTAGATGAGTGGTTTCCAGCCAGACACTTGTAGTCTATTGGCCATTTTGGGTCAATTCCAAGCTCTTTTCAGCCCCCTGTTATAAAGCCCGCTTTAGCGCTTTTCGCTTGTATTCAACTCAGCACAGCTCCTCGTGGTGTACTGCAGAGTTCTACAAGCAGCAGAGAGCAAAAGAGTGACTTTTTCCTGATTTAAGTATTTTTTCTGGCTTTTGATTATTTACTGCTTAGCGACTGCTTTTTCGCCTGTTTATACAGCTCTGCATTCTATTTAAACTGTTTTTGTGTTGATTAACTGTTTTGCACTTTTAAAAAAGTTATTTGTTGCTTAATTTTACTTGTAGGCTAACACACTTAAGTGCGCTAGCCGTTTAAAAGCATTTATAGCATTTACTGTCTGTTTTTCTTCTGTTTTCTGCAAAAAAGAAAAAAAAAAAAAAAAATCTTGTTTTCCCACCTTACTGAACTAGAATAGTCCAGTCTTCAGAATTTGCTGATCTCTGGGCTTTGGCTTGGTTCCTGTGCTATTCCATATCCTTATTTGGATAAAGGGAAGCTTCTTTGTTCACCAGTGGGAGTGGGGAGCACTGAGCAGCCTATTTGTCCCTAGAGCAGTGGTTCCAGCCAGAAACTTGTAGTCTATTGGCCATTTTGGGTCAATTCCTAGGTCTTTTCAACCCCCTGCTATAAAGCCCGCTTTAGCGTGCTTTGGCGTGATTTAGCGCGGAGTTGCCCATAGAGCACCATGGGGCAGCGCCGGTTAAACAAGGTTAAACTATTTCTGGCTCCGTAAAGTCTGCTCTTCAATTTTTCCCTTAGAACTTCTCTACTTGCAATCTAAACAGTGTATTCTCTATCTCAATAGCTCAGCACTTGCTCCTAAAGCATTTTTATATTGGTAAAGTACTTGTATACTAAACAAAGTACTACATTAGCCTAGAATCCCCTTGAGTACCCATTTCCCTATAGGTCCCTTCTGACTCAGTTACACAGCAAACTTTTTCACTTTTTCTAGCATGTCGAAGGGTCAGTTGCTAGCGTCCTCTCCTGTTCAGCTGGGCATCTTGAGGCAATGTTACAATTGCCTCATGTACACAGACAACCCACTCCTTCTCCCACAAAACACAAATACATGTGAGAGATGCAACTATATAGCCAAACTGGAGGCTGAGCTCTCTCAACTCAGGACTGGCAAGACCAGACAGGAGGAGAAGGAAACCACGCACACCACAAACCTAGTTTCACATAGAACTATCACAACTGCAAAACAAACACATAAACACACAAAGACATACTCGGAGGCACTGATCAAAAATCTACCAAAACTACAGAGGCCTCCAAAGCAGACACCCAAGCAACTGCCACCTCAAGACATAAGACATGCAACACATAGTTCTCAAAGTCAGTGTGCTAAACAGTCACAGCCCTTAAGGCCAATCACAATGCCAGACACACTTGTTATAGGTGACTCCATAGTCAGACACACTGACGTCCCACTCACCAGACTGAACAAGGAAAAGATCACAGTTAGCTGCCTGTCAGGCGCTAGAATCCGCCACATAACACAAGCACTCAGGTCACTCCACAGCAAGTACAAGTATGACTCAGTCATTGTCCATGCTGGTGTGAACGACCTGAGATGTACCTCCCTGGACTACATGAAAAGAGACATAGAGGAGCTCTCAGATTATGTAGCCCAGGCCGGTATGACCCTGACCCTGAGCAGTATCCTACCCTTACCAAGAATGATGCCACAATACAGAGACAAAATGATCAGCTTTAATAATTGGCTTAATTACTGGTGTCATTCTAAGGGGATCCAATGTCTGTCTGCCTGGGATGACATGCTTGACAAGCCACGCTGTTTCGCAAGGGACGGCTTGCACCTGTCACCCCTGGGCTTCCGGATATTGGCAAAGGCTCTTGCCACCCCATAGTGCCTTTTTAGGCAAGGCTCAAATGATAAACCTACCGCCCTAGAAAACAAAAATGGAGAAAAACTAAGGGTAATACTGCTCAATGCCAGAAGTCTAAACCTCAAGATGCACACCCTCAAGCCCTCCTCAGTATGGAGAACATCGATGTTTGTGCTGTGACTGAAACCTGGTTCAAGGCTCCTGAGAGCACCCCAGCACTATCAGGTTATACCTCATATCATGCTCCGCCCCAAAATCCGGACCGAACTACAAAAGGAGGGGGAGTATCCATATTCATAAAGGATACCCACACCTCCAGGTTAGTGGCAACACACGAAGCATCGGAGACCATCCAGGTGCAATTAACCATAGGTAAAACTGCCCTACAGTTTGTAACATGCTACAGACCACCTTCTCAAACTCAGGAAACCCACACAGCCTTCCTGAAGACACTGGAGAGTATAAATGTCTCTCCAAACACCATCATATTGGGTGACTTCAACTACCCAAACATAGACTGGGAACATTACTCAAGCCCCAACACCCTAGCCCAAAGGTTCCTTGAGTTCATAAACTCAAATGCTATGGAACAACTAGTCACCATTCCCACAAGAGGAGAAAATATACTAGACCTGATCATCACAAACATGGGGACAAAATGCACCACACCGAAGTATATCCCTCATTGGTGAGATCAGACCATAAATTAATCTCACTGGAGATCCACATCCCGCCCCCACCCCCAGCAAAAAAGACCACAGTGAAGAACTTCTCAAAAGCAAACTTCACACTTCTTAAGACTGGAGTGGTATCCTTCAAGGCCCCCGAGCCAGTGGAAACCACAACCCACGCTGCTGAAACCCTTACAAATGCCTTCTACGAGCACCTCCAGGAATGCATGGATCAAGCAATCCCTAATAAAATCAAGACCTTTCCACCAAAGGCAGGCGCCCGGTCTGGTGGACTCCAGCCATAAACAAACTCTACAACAAGAGGAGAAAGCTACTACATGACAGAGCAAAATCCCTAAATGGGAAGGCATCTCTGATCAATACTAGCAAAAAACTACGATCACTCATAAAATCATCCAAGGCCAACTTTGAGAGAAAAATCGCTAATGACACAAAAGACAATCATAAAGCCTTCTTTAGCTATGTTAGAAACCTGGGTGGAAACTCCCAGATATGCTCAGAATTAGTCCAAAATGATAAAAAAATCACTGAACCCACAGACATTGCCAACATACTGGCAGACAGGTTCAGTGCAAATTTCTCCCCTCCCTCTCCCCAAAAGGAGAAATATCTATCCCACCAGAGTCTAGCCTCCCAAACATCTCAGATGCCCAGGTGAGAGCTGCTCTCTCTAAAGCAAAAAATACAGCATCAATAGGACCGGACGGTGTCCCCAGCTGTGTGCTACATGAACTCAATGAGGAACTAAACCCACACATAAGGCTGCTGTTTAATCTTAGCCTTACTACAGGATACGCACTCAAAGAATGGCGACGGCAACTGTGGTCCCACTCCACAAAGGCGGTGCTTCTACGGACCCTGGAAATTACCGCCCCATAAGCTTGACGAGCCTTGTCTGCAAAGCTATGGAGAGGATCATAATGGAACTCATAAATAAAGACATTGGGGACCTACAGACACTGGATCCTACCCAATTTGGCTTTGTCAAGGGCAGATCCTGCCTTTTGAACTTGGTCGACTTTTTCGAAACAGTCACTAAGGCCATTGATGAGGGTAAGGCAGTTCACACAGCCTACCTTGACCTAGCAAAAGCATTCGACACAATACCCCACTGGCATCATAGAAAAGCTCACCAGCTTAGATGTAAACCCATATGTCACAAGATGGGTTGCAAACTGGCTCAAGGACAGAACACACAGGGTTAGAGTTGCTGGTGCCATGTCAGACTCTAAGCCGGTCACGAGTGGTGTCCCACAGGGCTCAGTCCTGGGCCCCCTCTTGTTTGGCATTTATTTTCCTGAAGTGCAGGCAAACATAGGGGATTGTGGCTGACAAAATTTGCAGATGACTGCAAACTGGGCACCATAATTGACACTCCATCAGACACAGACATCCTCCAGAAAGGTCTCATAGAAATGGATAACTGGTGCCAGAGCCATGGCCTTAAGCTAAATGCCAAAAATGTATAGTCATACCCTTTGGGAAAAACAAGGTAACCCCTAATTACCACATAGGTGGTAATCCATTAAACACGGAAGAAGTTATCAGGGACCTGGGGACCCAAGTTGACAGTAACCTCTTTTTGACACTCACATTGCCAAAGTGGTTAGGAAGACCTTCTACATTGCCCACCTGATCATGAAGGGATTCACATCCAGATCAGGAGAGGTCATTGTACCCCTGTACTCTTCACTTATCAGACCAATGATTGAGTACAACCCGGCCTTGCAACGTACCATACCCGACACCTGCAGCAGTTGGAAAGACCCCAAAAGTTCCTCACCAAAAGGATAAAGGGGCTCAAACATATGTCATACGATGCCCAACTGAAGAAACTCCAGCTCTATTCAGTCGCATACCGCCTGCTCAGAGGTGATCTGTGCCTGACATACAAGGCCATGTCCAACCCGGAATTAATGGACATGCTCCACCTCAAAAAATCCAAATCCACCAGAGCCACGAGAGCAAGTGACTTAAACCTCAACACGGATATAAATAGGATGTGCTGGAGGGACAGATTCATCACCCAGAGACTCCCTACACTATGGAACAGAATCCCAGTCCATGTGAGGCAGAGCCCCTCACTGACTCTGTTCAAGAGAAATCTTGACGAGTGGATGGGAGATCGTAGGTTTACCCCGGGAATCATCTCTGTATCACTGCTGGACAGAGGCACAGCAAACTAATGGGTATAGTATTCTCATCCTAAGGGGTGGTGAAAGCCACACAAACTCTGGCTAGGCTTATAAATGCCCTAGGGCAGATAGCCTAGTATGAACCTATGAACCTATGAACCTACTCTTCTCAAAATGTAAGTTCTTTTATTCATTGTATGGCCTTTCATTAAACTGCTGTCCTCCATCTCAGAATTTTGTAAATACTGCATTCATCATTATATTGATAAGGCCCCAGAAGTGTCTTTCTTGTGAAATTTCATTGATTGCCTTTAAATAGAGTTAATAACTTCTCATGTTCTATTGTTGATTTTTTTCCTATACATCATAGCATTCGTCCAGTACCGCTTGCTGTCTTCTCATAATTCTGACTTACTTTTGACTCACCTGATTTGACTACCCCAGATCCTTTATTATTTTTTATTGCTCCCTACTCTGTCTTACTGTTCTGTAATCTTTTCATGAGTTGTGCTTCCCCATTGCATCCTTTCTCATTTTTGCATGTTCTGCTGCAATGTTTTACACCATTTTTCCAATATTGTCGAGTCTCTTATTTTTTCTTTGTGCACCTTATTATATCATCTGTGTATTATTTTTGTTTATTCTGTTGACATGTGGTAGCTAGATGAGTGAACCATATCACTTGTTTATTTACTTATTCCTTTTTGAGGACCGTTTTCAGGAACATTGTAAAGCATGCAAAAATATATTAAATGACAACGCTGACATTAGATCTTTTTGAAAACATCATAGTCTCTACCTCAATAGAAAATATCACCTTGATTATTCCTTCTCTAAATAATTGTCCTTTATTACCAAGTACAGATTGAATGTGTAGAGCTGTTCTTTATACAGCATGTTTCTACTTTAATGAAAGAAGATACATTCCTAGTGGCTTACCTTTAACAAAACAGAGAATGCAGGACCTACGGCCCAAGAGTATTTCAGGAACATGGACACTGAATCTTCTTCTTCTTCTTTGACACTGAATGAGGGATGTAAAAGGAAAGTAAAAAAGTAATATACAGTAATAGGAAAGATGTGTATAAAAAGGATGAGAGTAATTTAAGAAGCTTAAGAAATAAGTGAGTGTCTGAAATAAAGCATCTTAGGCAACCTGGAAGTGCTCATTTTACTGCTGTGAGCATGTGGTGATGCTTGTACTGATGCATAAGCAGGAGGTAGTAACAAAGTCTGTCATCTCTTTGGGTAATTTAGGGTCAGACTGCAGTACTGAACTTCTCTAATACTTAGTTAGACTTCGTAAACTGAACCAGGTGAGATCTCTAGCATCCAGACAAGGAAATTCTGTACTTACTTCTAATCAATATTGGATGGTCATAACACTCCCACCACATTAGTAGAGCTAAGCCTCACAAATCACAAGAATAATATGATTGGTGCCCTAAGATAATAAAGAAAACCAGATCCATGGGCCTTAAAAATACCAGATCCATGGGCCCTAATGCCTTACCAAGTGGCTTCTTATTCAGAAATAAAGACAACATATATGGCTGATTAATGTTCTGTTTAATAGGCTCCTTATATCTGATAGCGGTTCTGTTGATACAAAAGGAGGACATTGCACTGCACCCTGAAAATGATGGCTACAGTTAGTCTGACATGCATCCTATGCAAGGCCATTCCAGATAGTGCAGGCTGACATAGGTCTCTCCTTCTCTGTGATCAGAGTTAGTATAATTTTGTCAAAGTAAGGTCACGTCTCCTAAATATGGTAGCCTTCAGTGAACTGGTCACACCAGCCATGGATAAAGTGCTGACTAGTCACACAACATACTTTGTTCTGGCAAAGTCCTTCAGCACTATTAGCTTGGTACAGTAAATGAGCTATCACTTTATTCTGTGTGATATAGACTGCTCAGTGGAGACTACTGCCTCATTTCAATGGTTCACCTGATCTTGTATTCTTTGAGAATCTTTGCCTTGAGCATACTGTAACGAGCGTGAATACCCCTTCTTGTAGTGTTCCACTTAAACTTAAATATTACAGCAGGACAGGATAGATAGATGTAATATATAGATAGATATAATATAGATAGATGGATAGACTAATCTATAGATAGATATTACCCAGAGACTAGATAGATTACCCAGAGACTACCATGCTTCTGGAATAAGCCTCCCTTGTTGCTGTCTCAAAGTACCTCTTTTTCATCTTTTAAAAGGAGGCTTAATGTCTGTATGAGGAACAAAAAATAAAGATGATGACTTGCAAGCTTCTTGAAGGCCACTGTGACATCCATTTATTATTAGATCCTGTGAACATGTATTTAGAGGAAAAGAGAATAAAGTGGCATGTTTTGTTTCATAGAATTCTAGACTCATAGAGTATTACTAGGCTAACGACCTGGGTGGGGGTCTTTCTAAGGCTAGCCAAGTTTTCCTAAAACAATAATGACATCTTGTATCCAAACTGGACATTGAGTGACAGGCATATATAAGCTACCTCATTCATAAAGGACATGGGTGCCTAGCCCGGTGTAAATTTCCTATTCCCCATTCACTGCTCTAGGTTGTGCTTAAATTGGGTGATAGATGAATTCGACTTCACATGGCTGGGAAGCCTGTTCATAAAGTTTCTGCAGGCTGTTAGTTTAGTGAGGCCAGCAGTATGTAAGTTCATATTAACATGACTCTATAAACAACCCCTACACAAACACACACAAGTTGACTGCTGTGAGATTCGAACCCCCTACCTATCTAATTGCACAGTGTAGAGGGTACAGTAGTTAGCATAAGAGCCAGCACAAAAGCCTATGACTCTTGATGAGGGGTTTGATTAAATATTGATAGTGTTAGAGGTAGAGAAAAGGCATTATGCAGTTTATGGGAGGAGGAGTGACCCTTAACATGGGCAGAAGTGGTGGCAGCAGGTGAGACATGCAATGGGCAGATCTAAGCTGTGGCAACGATTAGCTATTAAGAAAGTTTAGACGCTATGAAAAAGGCTCCGCTTGATGAAGCCAGATTGCAGGATGTTTATTTTGCTTGACTCTTTCAACTGTCTGCTTTAGAAGGAGTGAAATAACTGTGTACCAGCAACAAAATATGAACTTTTCCTTCCAATTCATATGAGGGGTCACTTATAGGAACATTGTAACACTGGAAGAGACTGGTCCTCATATTGACCCTACTTACACGTCTGGAGGTACCTTCCTTTCATCTGTACAGACTCTGTACATGATTGTCTAGCCAATGCTTTACTCACTCTAACAGCCTAGGGCCAAGTTTAAATTTGGGTTATTTGTTCACTATTTTGATTGATATAATGTCTTAAGTATCTTACAGATATCTATACACATTTCATGTAGATAAACTGGTCATACTCCCTAGATTGATAATGAAATTACAGATTGCAAAAGTCTGTGTAGGTCATATTCAGTAGTTTTTTCATAATCTAATTCCCTGGCTCTGGATTCACAGCTATATACTGACTCAAATGTAGTCAACTCCTGACTGGTCAAGGCAGTCTTGCCAACTAATGCACAAGCTAAAAAAAAAAACACCCATAAAATCTAAACAAAACTATATATTTATTTTTTTTCTATGTATGTGTGTGTGTGGGGGGTGAACTTTCCTGCACCCTCTTCCTATAAATATGCACGTTCTAACTCTGAAAACACTGAACCTTTGGAGTAAGGGCAAAACCATGTACCCACAAACTTTAGCAGTGTTGTACTCCAAGTCTTAACTGAAGATGGTTAGTAGACTGTTGTACCAAACCAGTCAAAAAGTAACAGCACTAATAATGATAATAATGATTTGCCCTTCTGCCCTTCTTACTAATATCTGCTAACTTATTTTTCAAAACCCTTCTATTAATACCAGTAATCTAAACAGGTCAGACACACACACACACACACACACACACACACACACACACACACACACACACACACACACACACACACACACACACACAGTGCACTACAACTATGCCCTCACTTAACCCTAGCCCACCTACACACTCACAAATACTCCCCACCCCTTAATGCCAACACTGTCATAAGATCAGAAGATTTTGATATTAGATCCCCAAACCACCCTTACCTAACCTGCATGCAGTTGGTATTCTGTTCATTTGAACTGTTAAATTTTCATTGAATGGAGCACTCAGTCAGATTTCAGAGTCATTCGTTCTATCTTTGGGTAGCAAATTTGATGAAGTGAATTACATTCATATATCTATATCTATGCATATGTTGACAGACAATGCAAAGGGATACAGGCTGTAATTTATATTGTTATTCACTTGATGGCAGCTTATTTTGTTGAAATTTAGTTCAGTGGCATGTGTTTCACCAAGAATGATAGAACGGTGCCTGGTTTCTGTCAGGCTGTTTATCATATGACTGTTGCCACTAAAAATTTACCTTTCCCTATCTTCTCATACTCTAAGAGTTGCTGAATTTCTCATAATTTAAGCTTTATTTTCATTTCTGGACTATAATACTGCATGCATGGAGAAGACCCGTCAGAAAGCAATAAATGTACTCATTTATAGTGACTGTTTTACAACTACACACATGGATAAGCTCTCAAAAAAATAAGAAATATACTTGTGTACAGCGACTGTTTTTTTCTTTGGCAAAGTATTAATGCCAAGCACTCATTCTTTGTGAAGCCCATGTGTAAACACTGTAATAGTATTTCAGCATCATTTCATTCCATTACTATAGTATTCTGTGATACATTGTCATATAGGTTTATTTTAATTACCACTGTCTATGAATGTCTTGGGATAATCATTCTGTTGAATATTGATTTTCCAGACAGTAGTAGTAAGATTTAGTTAGATAATTCTACTCCAGTGTACAGCATTTATATAGTTCATAGGTTCATAGCTGTGTACTAGGCTAATGACCACAAGGGCCTTTTTAAGCCTAACCATGTATCCCAAATCTCTGACAAGTTCTGATACCTTTGATAAGTGTATGCAGGGGCTTGGGAAATGAAACATTTACAAACAGAGGCCTGGGAGATTAATCATTTTCAGGCTGTCTATGTCCATTGGAGACATAAGTGCCAAACCAGGGATGGATTTCCTGTTACCCATCCAATTGTCCAGGTTGCAGTTGAATTGGGTTAGGGAGGAACTCAGCTTCACAAGATACTCATTTATCATTACATTAATGTATTTTAAAATTGCATTTTTAATATCTGACTTTGAATAGCTAAGTTGTTTTAAACCACTGTATCCCACTGCTTATGTTCAGGTTTTCAGGGCACTGTGAATTTATGGCGAATGTATTGACATATTAATTTACTAATGTTTTGCTCTTCCTTTCTGGTGTGTTATGTCTTCAGATCACATAGCAACCTTCCACCATCAAAGACAGTTATAACATAGTGTACTGTATGGTCTTTTTCAGGATGGAAGTATAACCCTCTGTCCCTAGGTCGCCCCTTTGAGTGCTGTAGTGGTTATCATACCTACTACCAAGAATAGTGAATGCAGTTGAGGCAGTGATCTTCATACAGATAAGAGGAAGTTGATCCACCTTACTGTAACCCAGTAAAATGTCTGCCTTGGATCAGAGAGCCAGGCCTTGTGATAAACATTTCTGGTTCTGTCCAATTACTGCACTATGTATTTGGATGTCCATGTGCTGTCCCAGTGTTCTGTTGAAATGTTTCTAGCAGATACCTATCACTTACTTGTTACCCATTGCCTCTTCTGACACCTAGCTGAAGAACGAGAACTGAGGTCATTAATACTGTGTGAACCTTCTTTATTTATGTGTCAGTAATTTGATACCTTCTCTATTTAGCCACATTTTTGTTACTTGAACCTCTACAGTATAGCAGAAAACTTGCATAGACACCCTTTGCAGGAAGAGAGTGTATAGTTGTGGCACATAGCATGTTTTGTTAACACTTTTATTTTTGATAGTCTGTACTGTGAAGGAATATTTCTTAGAGGCTGTGACTAATATGGATTGCCCATATTCGAGTTGGGCCAGAAGGACTCCTTTGCCAGTAGCCACCATGGATGGTTTAGATAGGTAGGGTGAGATTTTCCTGACCCAGAAGAAAAGCGAGTTAACTTTTGTCTGTGATTTCTCAATTTGGGTTTTGAAGCTTAGTGACTGTTCTTGCCATGAACCTAAGCATTTGAAGGAGTTGGTAGTTTCTATTTTTGTGCCACAAAGAGTAGTGAAATTGAATATCTTTGTTGACTTTTTTTTAAGTTTTTGGGTAGTGTCAAATAGCGTGCTTTTTATTCCTGTAGGATTAAGTATTAGTTTGTGGTTAATGAGACAAGAACTGCGGGAGCTGAGGTCTTCTTGCTGTTGTGTTTCAAATGTAGAGTAGTTGTGGCTGCACTTAAATATTAGTTTGTTATAACACAGAGGATGAGTTGCAGAGCAGGAAGATCATAAGGTAGTTTCTTAATGAAGATAGAGAAGAGCTAGGATCGAACCCTGGCATACTCCATTTGAAAGAGATGTGAGGTGAGAGAACAAAGAACTTAATTTAACTTAGATGAATCTGTTTGACAGGAATCCTTACAACTAGGTGATGGATTTCTTACTAATTCCAGTGTTCTGAGGAGAGAGAAAAGGAGGAGGTGGTTAATTAGATCAAAGTTTTTTATGATGTCAATGAATATTGGTCCTGTCAAGTTACATTTGTCCATCGTGAGAAGAATGCTGTCAGTAAAGCACTAAATGCAGTCATTGTTGAGAGTGTTGCTGGAGAAGTACAGACAAGGTCAGAAGGAGTTGCAGTGTGTTTTTGTAGACTTAGAGAAAGCATATGACAGGGTGCCTAGAGAGGAGTTGTGGTATTGTATGAGGAAGTCGGGAATGTCATAGAAGTTTGTAAGAGTTTTACAGGATATGTATGAGGGTAGTGTGACAGTGGTGAAGTCTGCGGTGGGGGTGACTGATGCGTTTAAGGTGGAGGTGGGATTACATCAAGGATCAGCTGCGAGCCCTTTCTTATTTGCAGTGGTGATGAACAGGTTGACAAACGAGATCAGACAGGAGTCCCCGTGGACTATGATGTTTGCAGATGACATTGTGATCTGTAGTGAGAGTAGGGAACAGGTAGAGGAGACCCTGGAGAGATGGAGATATGCTCTAGAGAGAAGAGGAATGAAGGTCAGCAGGACTAATACAGAATATATGTGTGTGAATGAGAGGGAGGATAGAGGAATGGTGAGGATGCAAGGAGTAGAGGTGGCAAAGGTGGATGCATTTAAATACTTGGGATCAGTAGTTTAGAGTAATGGTGAGTGTGGAAGAGAGGTGAAGAAGAGAGCATAGGCAGGATAGAGTGGGTGGAGAAGAGGGTCAGGAGTGATTTGTGACAGACGAGTACCAGTAAGAGTGAAGGGGAAGGTCTACAAGAGGGTAGTGAGACCAGCTATGTTATATGGGTTGGAGACAGTGGCACTGACAAAAAGGCAGGAGTTAGAGCTGGACGTGGCAGAGTTAAAGATGTTAAGATTTGCACTGGGTGTGACGAGGGTGGACAGGATTATGAATAAGTATATTAGAGGGTCAGCCCAGGTTGGAAGGTTTGGAGACAAAGCCAGAGAGGTAAGATTACATTGATTTGGACATGTGCTGAGGAGGGATGCAGAGTATATTGGGAAAAAGATGCTAAGGATGAAGCTACCAGGTAACAGAAAAAGAGGAAGGCCTAAGATAAGGTTTATGGATGTGGTGAGAGAGGACATGCAGGTGGTTGGTGTGACAGAGCAAGATGCAGAGGACAGGAAGGAATGGAAACAGATGATCCACTGTGGCGACCCCTAATGGGAACAGCCGAAAGAAGATGATGATGTAAGGAGCAGGGAAACTGATTTTCAGTTTTCAAAAAAAGGAAATACCATTTTCATGAGGTGAAGTCTGGGAATTATATCTGTGATTTTTAAATGTAATTTCCGGACATTATAGTGATTTAATTATGACATTTATCTACATCAATATCTATTGAGAATTAAAACAGATTTGTGGCACAGAACCAGTAGCATAGCTAGGGTGGGGCTAGTGGGGCAACTGCACCTGGCACAAAATGTTGGGAGGGCATGATAAGCCAGTATTGCATTTGTGGTCAAACATGAGCGCTGTAGCTCTCTGTGTGTGGCCTAAACTGTAGTAACTGTTTGCTACATTGTAGCAAGCAGGTTGCTTCAGTTTAAAAGAAAAAAAACATCTTTTTTTTTTTTTAACTAAAACCTGAGCACTGGAGTAATTTGTGCAAGCAGGGCATGGACTGCATTTAAAAATATTTTTTTTTAAAACTAAAACATGAGTACCATAATGCTCCATTCAGGTAGGGTATAAACTGTAGCGACTGTTTTCTGAATTTGCAATAATAAGAATTTTTTGTTTGTTTGTTTTAAATAAAATGTGTTGAAGGAGGGCTTACAGCATAGCATTTAGCTTATTACAGTTTATGTTTTTTTTACTCTTCACTTGAAGAGCCAAAGGGGGTGGGGTACTGGTTCATAGTATTGGTCCAGGGGCACTGTTTGAACCAGCTACAATGAACACTCGACAATGCAATAATAAATATCAGAAATACATGCTGTAGCGAATTGGTTCTCTGGCCTATATTGTCAAATTCTATGAAAGTGCTGTGATATTTCATTTTTCAGATAGTCAAAAACTGGGACTTACCAGTATGTTTCATGGGAAAATTTAAAATCATTACCCCTGGTGAGTTGTTGTGCTTACCAAAAAAGTACAATTTTATATTTCTTTGATATTGCTTTTGTTTCAGTTAGTGCTACAGTTGTTGTCTGTGTAAAAGGATGTACGTTGTTTGTGGCTCTGATCAGATTTACAAGGAGATGGTCTGGACATTTGTAGCTAATGGAAACAAGAGCACTGCATAACAGATAATGTTTGATGTTGGATCCATAAGGGGGAAGCAAAGATAGCATTCCACGGAATAGATGGGAACAGGATAGAACTGTGACTCTGGAAACCAGGGATCTCCTGAACAGGAGCTGTTGTATGACAGGAAATGGAATGATCACAGAGTCCCACAGATCTGGCAGTTTCCTAGACTAGAAAACAAAAAATGCATTGTATGCTTCGATTCTTTTGATATTTGTTTAAAATGACAAAATAGTACAGGCATATATTTTCTAAAATGGTAGCTTACCTATCATTTTGTTATTAAACTGCCTATTTAAATCAGCTTTATTGTTTGTAAAAGAATTTACAGTCTTTGCAGGTGTGTGCCACAGATGCAGATATTTTGTTATTATCATATTACATTAGGCTATGTTGTACTGTTTAATACATTTATTTATTTATTTATGTTTGTTTGTTAACTGGGTAAGTGGATTGGGCCAATGACCCTTTTCAGCCATGATTTGAGCCCATAATGCAAGACTTTGTAGAAATTCACAATTGGTAAAATATATACTCATCATATAAAAATATCTCTAAGGAAATACTATCTCAACAATCAAATCTGTCCCTGTACCCAAAACTATAGGCCACCATAAGTAAACCTACGATTTCTTATTATCCTTTTTGATCCCTTTCCTATCTTTATCGTATCCATCTTACCACCATTCTCCTACTATGTATCTCTTTTCAGCTTTATCCCCCTACTTCCATATCTCTACTTATCATACACAGCAGGCTACCAACCTCTTCTACTTATTTATTTATTTACCGGGAAATTCCAACTGGACAGAGGCCCTTTTTCAGTGGAGGCCTGGGGTGAAAAGCTCCTCAGAACAATAAATGACCAGCAGAGTACATGAAGAACAATTGAATATACATACAATAGCATATAATACATACTACAGCAAATATTAGATATACATACAATATGAAACATAGTAATGAACAGATATAGCAATATCTAGCTAGAGGCTAGGAATAAAGGCAGGATGTATATACAGATAGTACTAAGCTCAAACAGATATAAAGCAGATGCTCCACACTGAGTGAGGAGGGAAGGGAAGGGTAAGGGGTGAGCCAGAGCCTGCAGAAGGAATGCAATGATCAGACAGTGTGAGGCAGGGTGGCTAGGGGAGGGGAGAGGAAGGGAAGGTAAAAGGAGGGTTATTAGTCAGGATTGGTGCATGGGCATAACCAGAGACTTTTTAAGTGAGATTTAGTGCAGTCTTGGAAGTGATTGCAAGAAGGTAGTGTTGTTATGGGGTGGGGGTTGTTCCGTAATCTGGATATGATGCAGGTGAATAGTGCCTCTCCTGCTGAGTTTTGGGGTTTGGTCACTAGAAGTAGATTTTTGCTGCTGGAGTATAGTGGTCTAGTGGAGCAGTAGGGCTGGAGAAGGCTTTGACAGGATGGGACTTTAAGAGGTTAGTTTACTAACTTGTGGTTGAGAGAGTAGATTCATATGAAGAAGATGAGGGAGTTCAAGCCAGTCAAATTCTCTTAAGTGGTGGCTGCGATAAGATGGACCAATTTATGCCTGCAGTTTAGTGGTCGTTTTTTTTTTTTTTTTTTTTTGGTTTAATCAATCAGAAACTAAAACTGTTTTCCTTTTTTGATTTGAAGAAGTAAATTTGATTTTTTTTATGTAATTAAATAATTATAAATTCTTTGTGGACCAGAATCAAGTATATTAATGGGCAAAGCTTCATATCCTAGATCAAATCTGCTCATTGGCCAGGATTTTTCAATTCTCATTTGTCTTTTATGTGACCTTGAGCAAGTCACTTAACCAGATATTGCTCCCCAGTCATTTCTGAGAATGAACTGTGTGTTACGTGGCCCTACTTGGTTAACAAATGGTTATTTATTTATTTTGTATTTATATCGACACAAACATCAACAATGCACAATGCATGCTCTTAGGCATAACAATGGAACATGGAAATAAAAAAAAAAATCTATGTTTCTTGCAGGAGGACAGCCTACTCCCTTGCTCCCCCCACTACTTATATATGCCAATTCTGAGATCGCACAATACAGGTTAAAGACAACTGATTATAGTGATCGTGCACCAAAATCAACAATTTTTCTGTTGACCAAGTTAAGCAGACAGGAAAGTTACTAAATCACCAGTCGATCAGTTTCAGTGCTCTCATATACATGTATGTATATATATATATATATATGTTTGTGTGTGTGTGTGTGTGTGTGTGTGTGTGTATGTGTTTAGCTATGCATGCATTTATCATCTTATCACATATGTTAGCTTTTTTTATATGTCAGATCATGGTACAGTGAAGATCAGGAAATCTGCCCTTTCCCCACTGTAGTCTGATTTCAGAGATGGTTTATATAATTAGCAGGGGGCATGTGGGTACACACACATACACAAACACACACACACACATTTAAGTTTCATAACTCATAAATTCTAACCTCATAGGACAACAGAAGAGCTTTGGGTTTACAAGTAATTTGATTGAAGTTGCATGAACCGTATGAAAATCTGTGCTGACCTATGTGGTGCAACTTACTTACAGATAGCTACTGTGACCTTTTAGTTATTACTGTGACCTTCTAGTTATACCACTAACCTCCCCACCAAAAAATGGATTTGTTTTTAGTTTCAGACTTTTACATCACGTTTATCAAATTAGTAAACTGAGATAAAATTTGTCTTCATGTTCTTTTATAAAGCTGTTACAATACATTCAAGTAAAACACATGGGCTTCAGAAGACTTTTTAAGTTGTATGGTATTATTTTTAAGTTAAATATCTGATATATATTTTTGCTTGAGAAATAAAAACCCAGCAACTTACATTTTTACAGTATGTTTAGATTCTCAAAAAGACTAAAAAAAAAGTCGAACAAAAGAAAAAGTCTGTAAAATCCGTATAGCAGGAAAGGGAGGGAGAGTAAGATTTTTACAGTTTTTGTTTTACTGTAGTATAAAATAAAGTTGTAGGTTACTGTAGTACATTGTGTTTTGTACAGCACATTTCTAGTCATACTTTGATGCTGAAGAGTACATATGTGAAGTCATTGCACATTAGCAGGGATTACTTGTTCTGTGCTGTGACAGTGGAAGTGAGTAT
Organism: Protopterus annectens; assembly: GCF_019279795.1. Taxonomy (NCBI): domain Eukaryota; kingdom Metazoa; phylum Chordata; order Ceratodontiformes; family Protopteridae; genus Protopterus; species Protopterus annectens. The sequence goes on along the minus strand of NC_056735.1, from coordinate 1,159,066,848 downwards.
CACTGGAAGCTGGAGTCTGTTTTGATTGGTGAGAGAGATAGCCAATGAGTTTGCATAGAGGGAAGATGGCCTAAGATCTACATGCTTTCCTTGCCACAATATCCAAAGCTGAAGGAAGAGCAAGTGGTATTAGTGAATGCTTATAAGAAGAAAGATTAAATTGAACGTTTATGTCATGAGTGATTATTTTTAGTCCGACAATTATGTATTTATTTATTTAATTAGTTAGTTACTTTGTTGACTGGGCCAAATAGGCAAGTACAGATTCACATGTAAATGCCATTCAATATCACTATATAATACAGTCAGTACAATGCCGTCATGTGCAAAGCAAATAATATTGACATGAATAAAGTTAAAATACAGAGAGCAAAGGTAGATAACATGGAATAGTACTGTCCTATAGACAACATGGCTGGCCTGTTGCAGGTGCTTTACAGAGTCAAGAAAACTACCACTCAAAAACAAAAAGTAGGGGTATTTATCATTTAGTTTTGTCATACAATGTATGGTTTGTAAGACGTACTTTGCAGAATGAAGATTCAACAGTTATTGTCCATATATCTGTTTTCTATATTATACATTCACCACTTACTTGGTAGATGTAGAAGAAGGAGGTCTGTGCCAATTTGAGCCAGCTGCTTGATGTCTGCTTAGTTGGTGGATAAACATTGACACTTGTTTTCCTTCTTAAGGGCAAGAGTAGTTCCTCTCCTACCGGACCCAGCAAAGATAGTCACTTATTATATGTATTGCTGATGTTTGTGATGGAAAGTGAAAACAATTATGGCCAACTTGTTACTCCTACATACACTGCAACCCCCCACCACCACCACTACATACATGCAAAAGCTATAGGAATGGTACTTGTACACTGATTTCAGCAAATGCAATACATTGCATGACACTGTTTCTCCAACATCGTCAGTGACTGTTTAATAACGATAAAATAAAATACAGCTCTCTCTCTCTATATATATATATATATATATATATATATATATAATACATATAATACAATATAAAATGATAAAATACAGCATCTCCTGATTATACATACCTCAAAAACCTGACTGCAGAAAATAGTAAATATCATAGTAATGTACTTCAAGCTTGTTTCAAACAAATACACAGTAATCATAGTAACTTAGTGCATCTTACTTCTACACTAATTCACACTAGTCCTGCAAAGCCAGATTAGTAACTGTTTAAAATGAGTAAACAACAAGAGGATCACTAACTTTCATCCACAGACAGCTTCCAGTCCCACCCAGCAGTTACAGACACATTTGTATAAACTTCAGATATCTGACTTTGATAAGAATTATGACTATGTAATGTATTTCAGTTTTGTTCCACACAAACTGTTATCACACATTAAAATATTCAAAGTTGCTTCACACAAATCACACTAGTCACACAAAGCCAGAGTAATGAGCAAACAAGATCAGATATTTTCCAACATGGACCACCCAAGCAATTATAGCTACTTTGTGTACATTTCATATGCCCGACTTGCTTCAAATACCTCACATTAGCCTTGCAAAGCCAGAATAATAAGCAGACAGCAACACCAGATGGTCAACACTTAAAAAAAACAGTCCTCAACACAAGTCAGAAACAAAGGTTGAGAATCAGGAATAGATTTTAAATATTACTGTTGTATACTTATAATATTGGTAGAATAACAGCCTTTGCATTACCATATTTTCTATGAAGGCTACAAATGTCCCATCCTCAGATCTGTAATTATTTTTTGATTATAACACTTAATGATTTCCCAGAAAATCATAAGCAAAGTCAGTAACATTTTAAATCGGGGCAGCTAAGCATTTTGCGCATGAAGAAGTAATAATTGTTTACCTCCATGTAAACAACCCAGATTCCTGACATCTTTCTCATTTATCCCATCTATCCAAGATTCTGAGAACTCCTGCTAACATAAGAAATGGCATTCCACCCAGTTCAAATAAAGGAGATGTTCATTTATACATAGATAGATATGTATAAAAGTGCATGCCAAATTGTAGCGGTTTGGATAAAAAACAATGCTAAAATGTTCAATTTTGAATAAAGAGTGTAAGCTTCCAAAATTATATTTTAAAAGAAAACTCCTCAGCTAAAAGGCTCCTATTTTAGATCTTTATTTGTTCAATAAACTTTTTTTTAGTAAATATCTGAAAAATGAGTTTTCTTTGCTGTGGAGTTTTCTTTTAGCTTAGAGCTTAGGAAGTTTATACTCTTCTCTCAGAATTGAACATCTGGTCATTGTTTTTCATCCAAACTGCTACTTGTTGGCATATCCTACTTCCACTTTTACATTTGTCCTGGAGGACTATCATAGTATCCCAACAGGTTTGGATTGCCAAGCGCCAAGCCCAAAGTTTCCATATTTCAGGTGACTGTTTGATATTTTGTATATGTGTATGTTCTGTTTTTGCAGTCTGTTAACTAGGACAAAAAACCTTTAGGAATACCTTTGGATATAATTTGTCTGAATAGTTGCTTTGCTAGGGAAAGAGTTTTTGGTAAAGTAATGTGCAGAGTTGCTTTTGCTCCTAACCCTAACTATACATACTGCTTTGCCAAAAAAACTTTCCTTAACAGTAGTAGTAGTACACAAGACACTCACACGTACTACACATATAACAACAACCTCACACTACACTACATTAAATCTGTCACCTAACCTTTGCTTTAAACCTAGCCAAGAAACACACAGACACACACTCACTCACATCCTTTAAAAAAAAGGTCCTGATTCCAAAAGACTTGTTCTCAGTGTAAATTACCACTTACACTGAGAAAAGGCTGATAGCAGGTGTTATGGAATATGGTTCCTGTAGTAAGGGGATAGCAGGTGTTCTGGAATTTGGTCCCCGTAGTAAGTTTATTTATAGGTAGGCCTTACACCAAAGTAAGTCACTTAAACTGAGAAAGTATTTCGTAATCAGGGCAGATTTACACTGAGCATAATTGTTTTGGAATTCGGTCCATAATCTATCCCCTTCCTAGCCTTACCTCTAATCCTAACCTGCAAATGCTCAGATACACACTACTACAGCAAATACATAAACTTTATATCTGAAGACTTCAGCATTGGAACAAAACCTCACATTCACACAGCCACAGCCTACACAATAAAGGCATACTCAATATTCCTCACTTTGACTTTTCCTGCATTCAAACAACTTTAATGATTTCAGTTAAAACACAGTAGTAAAGTCTGTTAGTTGAAAGCATGTTCAGAGTTTACAACTTAAAATATCAGATGCATATTTGAAACGTTTTTGAGTGGGTGGAAAATACTGAAAGCACAAAATACCGAAATCACATTTGACTAAACGCTGAAATGATTGAAAGCTCATTTTATGGTATTTGCAAGCAGGATTGTGCAGGAAAATTAATGTTTGATTGAAAAGGTCACAGTGTTTGGTGTGTATATGTGAGTGTCCACTGGTTAGGGTTAATAAGGGGATAGATTACTGTTTTGTATGGTTGGTGTTGTGCATGTTCTCTGTCCTTTTTCCTGTGTAATGGTACTGTTAGGAAAACATTTTTTTGTTAAAGTAATGTGTAGGGCTACGGAAATGGATAGGGTTAGAATTAGCACACTAGTAAGGAGGCACTGTGGGGAGAAGCAGGCAGACATGGTCATAAGAGACCGGGGCACTTATATAGACAATTCTGTCCCATTCTGACAGCATGTTTCCACCATAGTCAGAAAATACATCTATTTGGTCTAAAGTTCCAAGGGAATATCATAAAAATCCGGAGACAGCACTGTACTCATCCTTTATCAAACCAATTACTGAGTACAACAACCTGTTTGGGCTATATAAATTAAAGTACATCACTCAGATAGAAAAGTACAAAAAAAAAAAAAAAAGATAACTTAGCAAGAAAATAAAAGGCCTTAAATACTTGACTACCCCAGTAGATTAACACAAGTCTCCCTTTACTCAGTAGGGCTACTGGCTGCTCTGTGTTAACCTGTGTTTTACTTTTTGAACCATGAAAGTTCCAGTCCTATTTTGACCTTCTGTTTCTTTGCAAAACCAGTGGCTCTACAAACACCCACACTAGATACCTAAAATATCTTCTGGCAAATAAAAATAAGATTGGGTGGAGAGACAGGTATTAGCTTATGCAATCATTTACCACTACAGGTCAAACAAAGTGCTACTTTAGCTACCTTTAAAGTTAATTGTGACGATTGGATGGGTAGACACAAAATAACATATTTATAATAATTTTAGGCCACATTCCAACTTTTTCACTTATACTAAAAGCAGGAGGCATGGCTGCCATAGGGGATATTCTTCTATTTTCAACAAAGAAGTATCACTTTATGAACAAGTTTTAAGTGCTTGAGATGCTTTCCACATTGTATCATAGAACATTAGGGCCTAGGAATTTGCTCTTACTCTATTGCTGTCTGATTTCAGAGTTACTATGTATAATTAACAGGGGGTGTGGGTGGTGCAGGAGAGCTTGCCCCTTGCAAAAATATAATTTTTTAAACTTTTTTAATGATTCAGTCCTTTTAGATTCGATTTAAAAAGACTGATCTTTTTGCATTCACTCATCTAGCAGTTTGTTCATTTTTGAGATACCTGTATAGCTACATCTAGCTATATCTATATCTTTGTTTTTCTCTCGTGTGTGTGTGTGTGTGTGTGTGTGTGTGTGTATATATATATATATATATATATATATATATATATATATATAGATATATAGATATAGATATATATATATATATATATGCACATATATATAAATCAATAGACATAGATAGATATGTATGAGTTTATCCCATATACTTGAACTTTATTATATCAAAGTATAGTTAGTTGAGACTACATGATTGAAATTCAGCCCAGTGAAGCTTTGGAAAATGTTTTAACATGAGTACATTGGCCTTACAGGAGACTTGTCACCTTGTAATCCTCTCATCAATGTCCTTATTATGAGTCCAGCAGGGGGAATAATTCAAAACTACAAATACTGCATGTTTCATCAGTCAAAACTCCATCAATCAAGCTTGATATTCAACCATGTAAATGAAACCCATATGTATATTATAGATATAGATAACAGATGAAGATAGATATAAGTATATAGACAGATAATATATATGCGTGTGCATGTGCGTGTGTGTGTGTGTGTGTGTGTGTGTGTGTGTGTGTGTGTGTGTGTGTGTGTGTGTGTGTGTGTGTGTGTGTGTGTGTGTGTGTGTGTGTGTGTGTGTGTGATCAAATCACGCCAATCATGGGTATATCTTCAATATACCCACAGCCGTTCGTTGGTTATTGCTTAAATATTTAAGACAGTGAGGGAGTATGTGTTGGTGCTTTTAACACACTCTTAGGGTTAAAGCTGTATAACTGTTGAACCTATGTATTCTTATGCCCCTCTCACTGAATTCTAGACATGCGTGGTGTTCCCTAATACCACTTCATTTACAGATGGCAGAGGCTTAAACCAATGTTGATTTCACCATGAGGTCAGTAAACATTCTGAGAAGTCTGGGTCAGAGTTTTCTTTTAATAAACTGTCTCACAGACCTCTATAAAATTAATGAGATACTGACTTTGCTTTATGCTATTATTCTGCAATCACAGAGTGCTGTAGGGCTCACAAGCAGCTAACCCTTACTATGCACGTTTATATTTGTAAGGCTTTGGAATGGAATAAAATTTCAAGCAATACTTAGTCGTGAAAGAAAAAAATGTAGAGTATATGTTTGTCGTTACCTCATGGCGAGCAGGGTGAGAACAGCAACTCATAGTCTCGTTTTCATTTGTACTGTTTCATGCTGTTGGCAGAGCAGTGACATTTCATTTTTATGCATCACTGAGCACTACACCAAGAACAGTAGGCGAAAGAATCAGGAAACCATCCATTCTACCAGGCAGAGGTAAATAAAAGTGTGTCAAATGCTAGGAATTTTATAATAAGGAAGTTCATTTTATGTCATGTTTCATTTGTCAAAATGCTACTAAAAATCTGATAAGTTCAGCAAGATACTAAGTTGTTTATTTTCTTTACCTGACTTTACATAATGTTTTTGTAAAATATTAGTCCCTGTTTATGTGATAACATCTTTATTTTGCTCTTTCTTCCTGAGTATGAAGCTAGGTTTTTGGGAAGATTTTGAAAGAGGTGGCGTGTAACTTCTGCATTATGTGGTTACTGTGGCCAAATGTTTGCTGAAAACAAGCAAAAACATGAAATCATTAACATCTAATATTTGATTTGACTTTCTCATTGGTGTAATTTTTGATGAAACATAGTCTTAAAGGAGAAAATATCAATGGTACAGTTAAAACATTTTACTTTTTGTCCATGCAGCATCCTGTCAGTTAAATGTTTCATAGTTCAAAATTATATGTAACAGTCTTAAGACTTAGGATACAATTTGACAGTGTACTGTGTATTCTGCAACAAATATTTCCACCATGGTGCAATCGATTTAAATGCGTAATAAATACATCTTGAAAATGGAGTGAAGAAGGTAGAAGTCAGTTGCTGGTCTTCTTATAACATCTTAATAAAATATGTTGAAACTATTACATCAAATGTTTACTCATGATACGTTCAAAACCAATCACTCAGGATTGCCCAACAAGTTCAAATGGTCAGGGCTGTAGTAGGAATTCACATGTATTTACTAATGAAGTAAGAAAATGTTACAGTATGCATATGCAGCTCACAGTCAAGTTTAAAAAAGAATAGACAAGAAAAGATCTCGGTACATTTATTTAATTCATTCATTTATTTAAATTTGTTGTTCACTGTAGAATGCTGCTCAGAATGGATCAGTTCCAAGTTCAGACATTTATAGTCGATATGTCAACTTTATAAAGTTTCTTCTCTGGTGATAAAATCCTTTGGGCTAATGCACTTTGTCTAACCTGGGGAAGTCTCATACAAGTATCCACAAGTCTGAATTCCCTTTTATATATCTTTAGTGAAAGTATTCCCAGATCCGCGGTGGTGCAGCAGTAGTGCTGTTGCCTCACAGCAAGAGGTTCTCCTGTTTGATTCTCAGCTAGTGTGCGGGGAGTGCCTTCTGTGTGGAGTCTGCATGTCCTCCCTGCGGATCGAGTGGCGTTCCGAAAGACATGGGTGTGCCTTCGTTGAAGGTTGGGCATCGAGCTGGCAACTCAGCACCATGAAAATCTACTGCCAATCATTAGTGGACAGAAGTTCAGCTGTGGCGGCCCCTAATCGAGAAAAGCAGAAAGACAACAACAACAGTGAAAGTACTCCCAGAATATTATGCAGTTCGTCCTCTCTTACCCAGTGATTCAACCGATTTGTTTCATGATTCCACAAAGACATTTCATCAAAAGAATTAATGAGTAAATATCCTTTTGTTTTCTCCCATCATCATACAGATTATGTAGCGGTGACGTATTTTTATCTTCTCACTGTTCCTCCTAATTCAGTTCTCCTTGAGCCCCTATTTTCATACTGCAACTTTTCATAGTCTTGTAGCTTTCTGTTTGAAAAAAGGAAGAGTTAGGACTGTTATATAGTGTCTTCCAAGACTGCTGAATAAACACTTTACATATATATATATATGCTTTACCTAAATTTAAAAACATCTGGACACTTAAGTAGAAAATTGAAATCATAAAGAAGGGGTAATTGCTTTTAAGCTTCTTGGTGACCTTAAGTCCTTCACATGATTTGTAACTATAAACCAATCTAAACATAAAATACATGGTTAGTAAAGGGATAGAATAAAATAAATGGTGCAATGTTTGTACGTGTATATGCAAAAATAAGAGAAAAGAAGAGAAAGCGGACTAATGGGATAAAAAGTGTAACATGGTGACAGACTTACAGTGTACATAAATATGAAAAATTAGGACAAATGAGGTATGGAATATCAATATGGCTAAAATTAACAAGAGATAGCAAAAAGAAGCAGAGAAGTCATAAATGGGTCAGAAGTGTCCTTAGTACTATCAGACATTGAGTACAGATATACATAATGCCCACATGTGTGTATCACTCTGGCCCAAACAGATATATAGATCTATTCATAGATAATGCTGTTATAAGCTTATGTGCCACCCGTACCAGACACCATGCCTGTAATGATGTATATGCAATCATATTACTACATATACACATGTATGTAAATATATGGTTATGTCAGAGGATGTGTGAAAAGGATGCAGTGTAACAGTGTCCCACAAGGGGGAGAGGAACAAGATGTGTTTGCAGTTTAAGCAGCAGATTGTTTGAATCGCAGATTAATATCCCCCTTGTTTTCTGTGGTTTCATTGGTCAGGTCTTTTCAAACCTACTGAATAATTTCGTAGAGAAGGATGTATTCTAAGACATTGTGACTATTTACACTAGGCTGTTTGTGTGTCTAGGTTTGCAATAATTGTCTAGTTTCTTTACCAAATGTTGGGACACTAGGAATACAACATTGTGAGACTAAACTTCATGGATAACCAATAATTGCTTGTTGACCATGTCCCCAAGAACTGCAGATGTCATGATTTCTCTTCTCCACCAGCAGTAACACATCTTTGCAAATAAGCATTTTTAAGACTATATTATTTGCAAGAGACTACACTCAACCTGTGGATTCATTGACAGCTTGGCGTTGCCTTTGTAAATGCCAGTAATGTGTCATAAAACTGCAGGTTCATGAACTGCAATATTTGTCTTAGATTTTCCTGATGCTGTGACATCTGAATCCACACCAGGAATCAGACTTTACATTTCAAGTAGCACCCATCAGCTAACTTTCAAAAGCTGTATTCCTTGCTTGGGTACATAGCTGGCATGTATACATTTCCATCTACAGTAGAGAGTCGATTGTCGATTTTTCGAAATGTCAATTATCCAAACCCAGTCTTCCAAAGATTTTGGGTAGGAAAAGTCATAAAGTCTGAATATGTAAGCATTGTACGTATTAGCTTATGCATGTTTTTTGAACTTGTAGCCTGCTTATAACTGAAAAATATTCTTTATTGTCCACTGGACTTGTTGAATGTTTGAAAAGTGTAATCCCTAAGTGCAGAAAAAAACAAGATTTTAGAAGTTTTTTATCCAGTTCAGTGTTGTTTGTTTGCCTTTCGGCTTTTCAAGGTAAGGGGTCACCACAGCAGAACTCCGGTCCGCTAATGATTGGCAGTAGATTTTTATGAAACGCCGAGGTGCCAGCTCGATGCCCAACTTTCAATGAAGGCACGCCCATTTATGCACGCATGTCTTTTCAATGTTACCCAACTGCGGGGAAGACATGCATACTACACACAGAAGGCACTCCCAAGCCCAGCCGAGAATCAAACGGGAGAACCTCTTGCTGTGAGGTAACAACGCTACAGCCTGAACTGTTTGATTAGCCAAACTACCCTTTGGTCCCAATTAGTTTGGATAATCGACTCTCTACAGTAATATATGTATTTGTATATGCATGCACTGTTCTTTGTGGACTTATAAGCACAGACATTCCTACCAAATCTGCTGGTTTGTGTATGGATCTGTTTTTATTTCCAACAGTTTGCATGTTTCCATTTATAGGTAAAAACTTCAAGAAAGACCCAGGAAAGCTAGAATCTTCACTGTCTAATAGGGGAAGTTGATGGGATAAATGCAAATTACGTCTTAAAGACATACCATTATTTCACCTACATGCCTACTGAATGTCCATGTCATTTTACATGTACAATTGGATCTATAAAAAAACTCTAGCTATAGACATGTCACCTTTTAGTCTTCAGTAGAGCATAAGTGGATAGTTTGGCTATGCTTTAAGAACACAGAGCTTAAAATCAAGTGTGATGTCCATACACATTAAGGTACGTGCAAAATATCCCAAATAGCTAAATCAAAGATTAAAAAGGACACACCAAACACACCAATGAATCATTCAGTAAAAACTGGAAGAAAGACCTGGCCAGGCTAGAGCCTTCACTGTGAAATACCTTAAACCTCTTGCAGTGAAGGCTCACAGGGATATATGTAAATAACTTCTTAAGGACATACCAGTGTTTCAGCTATATGACTTCTGAATGGCCATGTCATTTTATTTTTAAGTCTTGGTTTGTTCATTCAGGCCAATAAAGTGAAACTCTATTTGCTGTAGACATGCCATGTCCTTAGTCATTCTAATATGTCTTTTTGTGGTATCGTTGTTTTTTAGTTGTTATTATTTCCTTATTTTCTTAGTTATCGTTATTTTCCTTTTACCATGTCCAATTCTCCAGTCTGCTTATCAAACTCAATTTCTAAATATAAACTCTGCCATACCACTGAATAGTGTGCAAATCTTTAACAACTCAAGTTGTTAACATGTTTAAAACATAGAGTTAATCAAAAAAAAAAAAGTGAAAACATCTGTTAAAAGCCCACAGAGATTCACTAGAATGAAATATTCAGATATCTTTTCCATTTTGATGGTTATTTAATACAGGTAATCTGTTTTTACTTTCACAGGAAATATTGGGTCTTGTGAAGATGCAATCAGGAACAGTGTATTCACAGCTTAACACGAGATGTTGGCTCTTCACATATATACATACACTTTTGTTTAAAGGTTCCTATTTGCAGTGTTGTAAAAACAGAAATGATCTCTCTAATTTACACTTTAAAATGATGCCTGAGTTGTTCTTAGTAAGACTGCATGTTTTGTTTGACTAAAACCAACATGGATGATTGCAAATCTACCTAAGGCAGACCTTCATTTCAGTGGCGATACATTTGTGGTAAAGAATAATGAAACAAAACACAAGAAACAAATAAAACTTAAATTAACAATGTTAAGCAGGCAGCACCGAAAGATATTAATTTCTAGACTGGGTACAGCATAAAGCGACTGATGCAAACAGGTACCAAATCAATAGTTTTAAAGGAATTTAGCGGAGTATCAAACAATTAGCTGCCTACATAAAAATAAACTGTTGTTAATTACAGAACTAGAACATACTGCAGACTTTCTGTAAATTGCTTGTATACATTTCATACATGCCTAGTAGTGCTGTTTTATTTAGAATTTAATAATACTGTGTCCATTTGTGGTTGACAGAACTACAAGGTAAGTCTTTATGAGCACTGAAAGATTCACTGCTCTTTGTATAAACCTGTTATATAAATCAAATTATAAAACTTGGTTTTGTGGTAAGATTAAATTAAAAAAAGTGAACACTGATTGGACAAGTGCTGGTCTTGAAAGGAAATCTTAATGTTTAAATTCCTTCACTGTTCTTTTGTTGCTGTTGTTTGATGTTATGCTTGTGGCACTGGCCACCATATTGTTAGTAGCCTTTTGGTTTTGCCTTTTGCATTATTTTAAACACACAGCAACTGACAACATTAAAAGCATGGACAACTCTAGAGTATCTCAAACTTTGCTAGCTGCATATAACATATTAAAGTTTTATAACTGTTGATGATAAAAAGCCTAGTTTGATAAATGAATGGCTTTAGAATCCAGATAATCTTAACTTTTTGATGTGACTTACAACTGAAATCAAGTGAATATCTTTCTGAAATAGAATAAGTGCTTCAGGTTTGCAGAATGATCTATAAAATCACATTCAAAAGGCATGGAAAACAGTCCGAAAGCAGATAATAATGTCACTGTAGCATTCTGGATGAGAATAATTTTGGCATAAGCAACAAGTACTCTGGTCTGGTGTTGTGGCATGGATTCCTGCTGAAAAGGATAGGCTTAGTAAAACAGAGATTGAAGAAACTACAACAGAAGAAAAGGTAGGTAATTTGATCCCCCATGGAGTGCATGACAGGTTGGTAGTAAAACTGAGTTTTCATTTGAAAGTGATGGAAGAAAGCATGCATTCTTTTGGGTTAACTAAACAGGTAGAAATTTTGAGTCTATATTACAAACTCAAAGTTACTGAACTTCGAATACCATATGGTCGACACCATATGATCGAAGTTCAGTAACTTCGAATACATAATAAAAAAATAAAAAAATGAAAGGAAACAAAAGTAAGTGCTGTAAGTAGGGGGCAAACCCCCCCCTGCTACTTAAATATACCAACTCTGAGATCGTGCTACAGTGTAGGAAACAGAAATTTTCCATTTCCGCACTGTATTGCACTGAAGTGAGATCTCAGAGTTGATATATTTAAGTAGCAGGGGGTGTGGGGAGTGCAGGGGGGCTTGCCCCCCTGCATACAGCAATTAGTTGTCATTCCTTTTATTTTTTTTAATTTTTTTATTATGTATTTGAAGTTACTGAACTTTGATCATATGGCATTGATTATATGGTATTCAAAGATCAGTAACTTCAAGTTTGTAATAGGTAACCAAAATTTTAACCAAGAAGATAGAAATCTGTTATTTATTTATTTAGATGTCCAATTAATAAAGATAATTGGCTGTGCTGGTCTCTGCCTGGAGCTCTAAAAGTGAAATTTATGTTTTTTTTGTTTTTTTTTAACAAATGTATAACCAACATGAAATCTTTTCAATAGTATTCGTATGAAATAACAGGACAGAAAGTGTGAAAGTGAGAAATACAATGTATGCTTTCACACTTGCTAGCTAACATTTTTGTAGTACAATGCTTAATGCATGTAAATTAAGACACAGCTGCCATGTTTGTCAGCATTCTAAGTCCATATTACATATATAACCTTGGTTGCCATTTTCAGGAAAAACTTTCCTTCATTGTGTGAACAAATATGGCACAGATCCATTGTTTTATTAGCATTTTCTGATCTCATTTTTTTACCCTGCCTTTATAAGTGGTAAGGAACTCAGCTGATTACCTCCCTTTTGCTATTTCTATCTACCTACTTAACTGAATAAATTACTGGAAACTTCAACAATGTGTCTTTATTCCTCCCACAGGGAGGGTATCAGAGAGAGAGTCTCCTAGATCTGCTAGCTAAAGTGATTTTACCGGGACTTATCCTTTGTACTCTGTCCCTTTTGTTGTTTTGTTATTATTATTTTTTTAATTGTAAATATTCTTTTTGGACCTAGATTTTTGAATCCTTTGCACTCAGGTACTGTGGTTGTCTGACTTACTGCAGGAGGTATAACAGTGCTAGGCTAAGGAGCGAGAGAGAGAGAAAGATGCATTGCTTTGGTCTCTCATTCTGCAAAGACCATTTCCAGATCCGTTGTTTTCAGAGTAATGTATGCAGTATGAAAGATATTCTCATTTAGTGGTTAAGTTTATACAAAATGAAAAAATGTCTCTGTCCATACTATGTATGTAAGCTCTGTGTCAGCTGTTTCAGTGTTTTCAGTCACCTTCTATGCAAAGCAGTTTTCTGTAAAATAGTGTCTATAGCAAGGCAGGAAACAAAATCCTGCATGCATTATAATATTGTGCCATCACTGATTTAGTATTCTGCTTTAAGTCATCTATAAACTGCAAACGTTAAACTGTAGAATTCAAAGCCAAGATGAGAAGTACTTCCTAAAGACTTAAACTGGTACAGCGAAAATATATATTTACTTATTAGCAATTAGGCATATCTGTTTGTTTTGAAGGCTGGGACGTCACGTACAAGTTCTGAGTACAGTGGATATTGTCTGTATTTCCTATTGCACAGTGCTGTACAATGAATGACCTCATTGCCATGCTTTGGCTGTGGGTTGTCAGAATCATAAGTACAGTACTCGTATATTTTGTATGTAAATATTTATATGCATCTGTTGTTGAACTATTACAGAAGGTTCTTGACTCTCAGTTCTGGGTCTGAATTCCATGATGTTTTCAGGAATTGAAGTAATACAGCTGTACATTCTTCTCCGTTTAGTGTTTTTTTTCTGTTAAGAAATTGATGCTGAATTTTTATGATAATTATAAATTTTTTGCCATAGTTTTTGGCTCCCCACAAGTGACCATCTGTCATGGCCTCTCCTTATCCACCAAGTTTACCAAACTTAATTTAGCCATTCCCAGACTAACAATCCATTTTGAAGGCTTTTGAGGAGACGGAGCCTTCTTGGTCAGTGTCACACTGATGTAGAGAAGAATTCCCTCTCTTAAGGCTTAATCTGGCCACCTGCACACACCCATACCATCCAAGCCTTTGGCATGCCATGGCTTTTATGGTTCATCACCCATGCTTATGCATGTGACTTAGTAAGTTCACTGCCCACCTATGGACAGCATCCCCTGAATGTCTCTTACCTTCACTAGGTATTTTGGGATAGTGCACCTGAGCTCATGTACCTCTTCCCCTGTGATGGGCATGCCCATCCTCCCTGCCTGTCCTATCAAGAACCTGAGCCACTTTTCAAAACTGTGTTGCTTGGGCCATAGTCAGAGCTTTATCTCTGCATGACAATTCTGCAGGCATGACTCTGGAGTTTACTGAATAAATATGGTTTATGTCCTCATTTTGTCAGGGTTTCTGACAGTACTGGTGTGTGTCAGTATTCAGCCTATGGTGGTAAGAAATGCTGTTTACCTATGTGAAATCCTACAGTTTGATTTGTACATAAAACAAAACACTGACAGAAATATTTATAAAGAGTTCGCAGTAATGAAATAGCTAAAAATGTCATCAAATGTGTATAGTAATATTTCAGTTAGCAATGCTTCTGAAATAGGTGCAACACTTTATAGGAAAAATATTTTTATATTTTCAAAAAGTGTATTTGGTCCTATTTTTTACACCATCCCTGAAAAATGCCATTCCATTTGTCCTTTGTCATACAAAGAGCTTATATCTTGCATTTGTTCCATGTCAGCAAATTTGTCCTATGTTAGTGAAAATACATTGGAATGCTGTAACATTTGTAAATAATACTGTCTTGAAATAATGTATGCTTAAAGGAAAAGTGTGTGTGTGAGAAACTCCCACCGTGCACTCATGTGAACACACACACACACACACATATATATATATATATATATATATATATATATATATATATATATATATATATTTATTTTCATATCACGAAACACACAAACACCGACCACAGAATACCAAAACGAAAATAACGAAGACTTACAATCCCGAATGGTGATTTTTCTTAGGGCAAGTAAACACTTGACCAACACATAACGTAAACACACTGGACTATGTAAAAAACACCTAGGTGGGGGGCTACGCCGTCCACCCCCCAACTCTATATACCAACTCCGGGATCACACTACAGTGGGGAAAAGGGCATATTTTTTTTGTCTTGCCATTCTGAAATTCAGTGTTGTGGGATTCGTGATTTTGAAGGGGATATATATATATATATATATATATATATATATATATATATATATATATATAGATAGATCCCCTTGCACAAAGGGGTTCCACCAACGACCCAGGAAACTATTGACCCATATGCCTAACCAGCCTTATCTACAAGGCCATGGAAAGAATCATCATGGACCTTATCAACAAGGACACTGGCAACCTTCAAACTCTTGACACAACCCAGTTTGGTTTTGTCAAGGGTAGATCTGGCTTATTAAACCTGGTGGACGTCTTTGAGAATTTTGCCACAGCCCTGGATGAGAGCAAAGCAGTACACACTGCATATCTGGATTTAGCCAAGGCTTTTGACACAATCCCCCACTCAGGGATCATTAAGAAACTCTCTCAGCTGAGGATTAACCCATATGTCACTAGATGGATAGCCAAATGGCTCATCGACAGAGTGCACACTGTCAAAGTTGGGGAGTCCACCTCCACCAGTACACCATTTACTAGTGAGGTACCACAAAGATCTGTGCTTGGTCCACTGTTGTTTGCAATCAATTTCTCTGTGGTCCAGACAAAAGTAGATAGCCTATGCCTTACCAAGTTTGCAGATGACTGCAAACTGGGCGCAGTCATTGAGTCCCCCAAAGATATAAGCATATTACAGAAAGGGCTGACACAGACAAATGAGTGGTGCCAAAGTCACAGACTAAAACTAAATGCAAAAAATGCCTCATTATTTCCTTTGACAAAGAAGTAGCCCCTGCTAATTATGATATAGATAGCACCCGTCTAAGCTCAAACCCAATGGTGTGAGACTTGGAAACACAGGTTGATAGCAATTTAAACTTCGATCACTATGTGTCCATAGTGGTAAGGAAAGTCTTCTATTTGTGCATCTCATAAATAAGGTCATCACATCCAAGAATAAGTAGGTTATAACTCCGTTGTACTCGACCCTTATCAGACCACTAATTGAGTACAATGTTCCCTTCTGTATGTATCGCACCAGACACCTGTAGCAACTGAAGAGACCACAGAGGTTTCTAACCAAGAGAATCTAGGGCCTCCAAAACATGACTTACATGAAAAGACTGAAAGCCCTGTCACTGTACTCTGTATCATACAAGTTGCTGAGACGTAACCTGTGCCTGGCCTACAGAGCAGTCTCTGACTCTGCCCTAATGGAAATGCTGCACATCCACAAATCAAATGGGACAAGAGTGACTCGCTCTAGGGATCTCAACCTAGCCTGTAACATTAGCAAAACATGTTGGAGAGACAGATATATCTCCCAGAGATTGCCACTCCTCTGGAATATATTCCCACTTCACGTGAAGCAGTACTCCTCAATGACCCTGTTTAAGCACAACCTTGACAATTGGATGGGTGACAGTAAATTCAGCTAAGGGGGATAGCATGTATGTCTCTCATGGACAGGGGTAGTCGGTGCTGATCGTAGAATTGCTGTGCTAACAGTGACCATCTAACTATGGTCAATTAGGGTATGTGGGTTTTTTACATGGCTACAACCATTAGCCTAGTAACCTCCTATGAACCTAAGTAAGTTAGAGCAGTATTCATAGTAGTTACACTTAAGCACAGTGGGTGTCTGTGCTGGCTGGTCCTACATTCAGCTAAGGCTTGATTCACAAACAGTAGCTGCACCTAGGCACAACTGTTTAAGTGAGGTAATAACAAAATGTAAATAAGGAAAATGTGACAAATCTATGACAATATTATGCAAATAGGGAATCCTTGTCACTTTTGAGAAATTTATAGTTGCTTTTTGATGCACGAGTGCACCATGTGGATAAGGCTCATAAAAAGCAAAATTGTGCCTTTTTCATTCAGTCTGCAGTCCATGAAGATGCTTGCATTCACTGACAGCTTTTCTGTTTCCTACTCTGAGGTGCTTGGTTTCCTTGTGTCAAACAACAGATGCATCCAGTGGCACTTAATGGCTGAGATGAAGAAGATATAGAGGAAGTTAACCCATTTGAACTTTGCTGATCAGGAAATCTTGAACAGGTTTAGAGTGGGCAGGGACATAACATGGGCCTTCCTGTGTTTATATAGCCCAGTAATAGTGAATGGGGAGGATGCATGGACTTCCTGTACAGTGGAAACCAAGAAATTATAGCCCTCACTAAACTTGCCTTAGATACCTTCCAGAAACAAACTAGGGACATGTTGGGTATCTCATAGGGTTTTGCCTTGGAGATACTTTAGTAGTTCCTGGACATACTCTTGGCACACGGGAATCAGTATAGCTATTTCCCAGTAACACTTCTGCACCACTCAAGTACCATACATGCTTTCTTAGGAAAGGCATGCATTCCTGAGGTGCTTGATATGATAAAGTTTGTTATTAGTGTCCCATCTGGACTGTGGGGGGAGCATTACTGGAGCAAAAGTGCATATCATTCCAGCTGCCAGGTATTTTATGTATGGGGGTGCATGACCAACATGAAAATAGACATATTGCAAACTATTTTGGAACCTAATGTCATCCCTCGATCTGGTGCCCTCCTCTCAAGTCTAAGCTAAGGAGCAAAATTAAGAAATAAAGTTCTTCTCTAAACTGTTGCAAACTGCTGGGGTGGCTGTCCCCTTGGACCCACAGTTGCTTTGCTACTGGGTGTTGACCCAGTACCCTGGTAGTCCCCATAATTGCCATATTTATCATACAAGCTTACTCTACCTCCTCTTCCTGCATAGTAGGATTCTGTGTGGTCACCTTGTTCATAAGTTGTTCTTTCGGCTTTTCCCGTTTAGGGGTCGCCACAGTGGATCTCTGGTCCGCTTATGATTGACAGCGATTTTTACAGTGTCAAGTTGCCAGCCCGGCGCCCAACCTTCGGGAAGGCACACCCACACATGCATGCACCTACCTGCATGCTTGTTTGTAAGTACAAAGTATTAATAATGTTTCTAAGCATAGTCATTAATTTAGCTTTGTAGTGGGATATGTAGTACAGAGTAATCACACCCCCTTTTTTGTTATGTTTCCTCTCTGTAGTGCTTTCCAGGTGACACAGACTACCCACTCACAACTTGGCTAATGACCCACAACCCTCAGGGAGCTGCTAAGGAGTGCTTCAATGCTACCCTCTCCCAGACTCAGATAATAATTGACTAAGTGTTTGACCTGCTCAAAGCTTGTTGCCATTGTTTGGATGAATCTGGCAGACCTTCAGTATGACCCTGCTATTGTATGCAGGATGTTTATGTGCATACCATGATCACACATTAGTCTGGTGCGTGACTGCCAAAGCCGGTCACCAGTAGTGGTAGTGCAATTCACCCTGTCCTTCCTTTCACTTGGGACAATAGTGATGGTGGCTAGGTAATGATAGTTGCATGGCAACCCATCCTGAAGCGCTTGTGCATGGTATACAGTAAGAGGCAGCATCCATTTTGCAGCTCTGAACAATGACATTCACTGTGTATCAGTTAAAAAGCTGCACATACAACACTTGATGCATGCAGTGTTACTTGTGTATTATGATGTTTGGTGCTTAGTCAAATTACACTGTTCAGCATATGTTTCTCCACATATCAATAATTTTCTCTTTGTAATGTAGTAGCAGTGACTATTTATATAGTGTTTAGAGGTCAGTGGCATGAGTGCTGGTTATACTGTAAGGCTTTGAATTTTAGTGTAGAATGGCAGGTGTTTTGATACGTGTTTGGGACTAAAATGTGATTGTTTCACTGCAGTGCCCAAAACAAAGCATGATGAATTTAACTGTTCACATAAAACAGAATTAATTGCCTTGAAACAAAAAAGAAATCTCTGTTCTATATTTTTCACTTCCTTTGTTTACATACTCCCCTGGATTCTCAAAAGCTTGCACTGAGTGCAAGATGAGTGTAGGAGCTCACTCAGGCAATATGTCTGCCGTGCGATCCAGGAAGAGCCGGCAGGGGCATGCACGAGAGCTCCAGCACTAATCCTGACTAAGCCCTGGTATGCAAATCACCTAATTTGCAGGAGAAATCCATGCAAATGAGGTGATTTTGCAATCCAGGAAGCTTGCAATAGTCCATGCAAGACTAGTGCAATCTGCAGAAATGTACTCGGTTAGTAACCAAGTAAATTTCTGCAAATTCTAAAATGGAGCTATGACAGCTCCAAATAAAGGCTGCATATCATTGAGGAAGCATGCCAATGGCCACGTATAAGGCCATTGGCATTGCAAACTGTTAAAAATATAGAAAAATCAACTTTTTAATTTTTTTTCGCCGATCTCAGCTGTTTAAGCATAGATCAGTGGCGTGCAAATGGAATTGGGGGAAAATACGAAAATAAACTGAAAATGAGCATTCTGACTAAAATCAGTATTCTGTCATGCAAGTCAATGGCAGGCAAAAGACAACCTGGCCAGTGAGTAGTGGTTGCTAAGGGGGAAGGCTCAGTGTGGGACATATAACTATGCATTAGCAGGCAATCCTATGCAAATGAGGGAAAGGTTAGTGAATCCCAGATTTTCCCAGGGTGTGAGGCAGGTCCCAAGAGTGTAAGAGTATAAATAGCTGGGTGCAAGACTGGGATATAGGTGACATCATGGGGAGGGAGGTGTTAGGCATACTGTAAACGGATTGGAGACCTGTGGCTCGGGATTGCTCCTAGCTTAGCACAACTAAGCTAGGGGTGTGTCTAAACCTGCCTAGCATTCTTTACAAAGTGTAAGTGGGTGTGCGCGCCACGCACCGGGTTTTACATTAAAAAAAGGAAGTTAAACCAGGAAATAGCAGCAATGTGCACATTTGAGCACTCTGTCTACACGGCACACACACGGGCTTAAACAGCGAGGCAATGGGAAGGGAAAACAGCAGTAGGAAGGTAATCAAGGAGAACTAACTTAGCTGACAGATGAAATGTATCAGAATTAGCCAATTACACAGGCAACAGACCAGCCCAGCCCAGCACACCACTATAAACTATGCAAACACCTTTCCCCCTTGTCTTTCCCCAAAACTCTGCACCACCGGTGGATACAGACGGGGAAATTTTACAAAACAAAAGCAAGAGAAAAAATGTTAGGGGCTGCTTTTGCTATCATAAACCAGCATGTGCAAGAGGCTGAGGGTGATGAGGATGTGAATGCTCCTGAGCAACACACAGTGAGGAGATGGAGAAAAGTGTACAGACCCAGGGTAACCTACCAAGGTCTACATGAGCTGGAGATAGTGGAGCGCTATAGGGTGGACAGGGACCTCCTACAGCAAATTGTAGAGCTGTGCCGGCCATGCCTCACACACAGAACTAACAGAGGGGAACCCATCCCAGTGGATACCAAGGTATGTGTAGACCTAAGAATACTAGCTACAGGTACCTTCCAAAGGCCAACTGGGGATATGTTGGGGATTTCACAGGCATCAGCATCCAGGGTACTCCACCAGTTCCTGGATGCCATGTCAGCATGTCAGTGAGCACGTATATTTCCCCATCACCCGTGAGGCGTTGGCCAGCAATATGCATCTCTTCCACCAAATAGCAGAATACCCTGAGGTAGTGGGTGTAACAGACTGCACGGACATATGCATTAAAGCACCACCAGATGAGTGGGGTAGGGTCTACATCAAATGCAAGGGCTTCCCCTCCATCAACTGCTAGGTCATGTGCGATGCCCAGGGCATAATAATGAATGTGTGTGCTGGCTACCATGGAAGCTACCACGATTCCCACATCTGGCATCTGACGCAGCTTTACCAGACATTTGCCAATGGGGACATTCCACATAGTCACCTAGTGGGGGATGCTGGATACGCACTGAAGGCATGGCTGATGACACCCATCAGAAATGCACACAAACCCGAACAAGCACTCCATAATGAGGCACACACACAAACACGGATCATAACAGAATGTGTGTTTGGGATGCTCAAGTCATGGTTCCGGTGCCTGTACACATCCGGTGGAGCCTTGCAGTACTCACCAACTACATGTACCCAAATTGTCCTTATATGTGCCATGCTACACAATATGATCCTTGTGGAAACAGCTGCAGCAGGAACAGCATGGGGCAGGGCCACACAGCCCCCCACCAGTGCCAAAGCCTGCACAGGTGCAGGGTGACTCGGAGGAAGAATAACCTGAGCCTGCCCCAGTAGGGAGAAGGAGGCATGCCCAGTATGCCCTGGCCTTGGCAAAGAGGCAATGCATAGTACATGCACTGAAACAGTAGGGACCCAGGGAATGACACCTCTCTCTGACTCGCACATACAGTAAAAGGGATGTCAAACATAACACTACCTGTGCTCAACCATGTATAGGGAGTGTACTATGTGCATCCAAATAGGCAGCCCTGCAGCACCACCCTCAATACTGGGACACCCACAAGGTAAGTGACTCACACATGCCAGTTGGGGGGGCACATACCCAACAACAGTCACAGCCAGAAGTATAGGTGTAGACAAACACAAAGAAATGCTGTATTATGGCCTCTGAATGAGCCCCATGGGTAACCGCTACCCCAGGCCTACACAGACAGACTATAGCAGGCCAGCCAGTTGGATGTAAGTTGTGAAGGCTAGGAAATCAGAAACTAATACGTAGGTAGTGGAAGCTAAGGTCTGTAGTACACTGGTATGCCTCTAGCCAGCACAATAGGTAAGACTACAGACTGAAATGGTGTACCCGACATACCAGTACAGTCCTAGCAAATGTGTAAAAGTGTAAGGTATGCCCTACCGTCCTATGAACACTTATAGTAACAGTCAGGTGTGCCCCCCTACCCCTGTGTAGAAATGTAGAAACAGTCAGGTGTCCCCTGCTATGCAGAAATGTAGCAACAGTTAATGCCAAATGACCGATATATACCCTGCAGACACAGCATGCTACCTGTTGGTGTACAACACAAAGGTCAGCACCACAGTACAAACTATGTGGACTTGATACACACATGCAGTATAGATGGCCATACTGGGCATGCTCTCACACATAGAGGAATGAAGGCAATGTCAGGCAACAACATACTGAAAGCCATACTGGGCATGCTCACACACATAAACACATGAAGGCCATGTCAGCAAACAACAGTGGACCAGACATATCTGGCAGTTGCAGTTCTTAGTGCAGACACATGTCAGTATGCACAACTATTGCCTTGCACACACACAGTGGATAGGAATACAGATATATATGTAAGGACAACACACTATAATAAGCCAAAGGTAGACGGACATAGATGTGTTGAAGAGGGTGACTGTGACATGGAGCCATCGGGGCCTGTCCCACCCAGCACATAGCCAAAGGACCCCAAACACATGAGGGGCAGCTGTCACTCAATGCAGATACTAGCCACCAGTATCTGTCAGAATGACGGCGTGTTGCACGTGCCAGCTGTGCAACATGAATGTACAAGGAAGTAGTTACCTAGTAGCTGTATTCACATACCTGTGGCATATGACCCCGTGTGTGCCCGCATGTGGCATGTCAACTCATACATGAATGGGTTACGGCCCATGCACACACCGCCCTCCCCATAGCAGTATCATGACAAGCCTGCTGAGGTCATTCAATGTGAAATACACCTTTGGGAGAGATGTAGCTCAGTAATCCCCATGGCGTGTCCCATAACTGTGTACTGCTGTACTGATAAACTAGTTAGGTAGTAGTCCTAACCCCAGACTTGGCCACTGTGTGAGTGTGTGCTTGTGTGTGTTTCTCTCGGTCTCTGACTGTGTAGAGAGAAATGCTTTTTAGGCTACTCACACTCCGTACAGTTCATATACACAACTTTGGCAAGGCTGCTGATGTCACTCACCTAGAAATACACCTCTGGGGAAAATCATAGCCCAGTAACCTCCATAGCATGTCCTATAACTGCATACTGCTGTAGTGTGATAAAATAGGTAGGTAGGTGTTCTAACCCTAGACCTGGCAAATGTGTGTGTGTGTGTCTGACTGAGTAAAAAGCAATGCTTTTTAGCCCACTCACACCCCATACAATACATATACTGAACTTTGGCAAGTCTGCTGATGTCACTCACCTAGAAATACACCACTGGGAAATTCCAATAGGTATTCTAACCCCAGACTTGGCAACTGTGTGTGTGTGTATGAATCTGTGTGTCCATGTGTCTCTGTTTGTCTTTGAGTGAGTAGAGAACAATGTGTTTTAGGGTACTCACACTTCTTAGAATTCATATACACAACTTTGGCAAGGCTGCTGATGTCACCCACCTAGAAATACACCTCTGGGAAGGTTGTAGCTCAGTAATCTCTGTAGCACATCCTGTAACTGCGTATAGCTGTAGTGTGATCTAGAACTGTGGTAGGGTTCCATCTCCACCCATGGCAGTTTTGGATGTTTTGTGTGTGTTCCAATGTCTGTGTATGGAGGAATGCATCATAGACTACTCACTCACAGTACATTTCAAATGCCCTACTTTGGCAATCCTGCTGATGTCATTCATTGTGAAATACAACTTTGTGGAAAAAAGTCTCTAGTAATCCCTGTCATGCAACCTATAACTGCTCCATACTGAAGTGTGATATAGGCCTTGGTCAGGGGTTCAATACCCATACATGTTAGTTGTGGATGTTTTGTGTGTGTCTCACTGTCTGTGTAGGGAGCAATGCATTTTATGTTAGTCACTCGCAGTACAGTTGAAATGGCCTTCTTTAGTAATTCTGCTAATGTCATTCAATGTGAAATACACCTTTGGGGAAGAAGTACTTCAGTAATGTCTGTGGCACGTACTATAACTGCATAGTGCTGTAATGTAATAAATAGTTAGGTAGGGGTTCAACTCCCAGAAATGACAGGTGTGTGCATGTGTGTTTGTAACTTGGATCCTGTGCAGAGGTGGGGGGAGTGTGTGACAACTGTGGGCAATGTGTGCGAGGTTTTGCTTATTTCATTTATGGTGGCCCTACTATATATCACAATGTCAATCATACAGGGATAACAGATGTAAATTAGCTGAGAGGCTGGGGTGCAAAGCCATACCCACACATGTGACATCAAGGCCAGCCACGTGTTTGGCTGTAGGGGGGATGCCTATTCGTACAAGACGTATAGTGCATGGGGCCTCTCAACCCCATTAACGGTGCATGTGGACATATGTGTATCTGCTAATCTGCCATTGCTATCTACAGATGTATGGCCATATATACCTGTATAGATTTATATATCTGCTAATATATATATATATATATATATATATATATATATATATATATATATATAAAACTATGTCCATATACACCTACATAGATATATATCTGTGTACACATATGTAACGTGCTTGTGTATATGTAGACATATAGGTGTAGACACATATGTGTCGATTTAGGCATATGCATGTGTATATGTGCATATATATTGATATATATGCATATAGTTTTAGAAATTAATATATATATATATATATATATATATATATATATATATATATATTAACATATCTAGATATGTTGTATCTGTTTAGATATTAATAAGGTACACACACATACATCTAGATGTTGGTATACATTCTCTGTACTGTTGCATGACTGGACTGGATATGTTTCTGAAAACATCAAGTCTCTTTTTATCTGTCATGGCTTTGTGGTAAAGCACTTTGTCTATGGTGTGCAGGGTCCTTGGTTTGAGCCTTGCAAGAGCTGTTTATTTTGTTGCTGGGCAGAACATAGCCTGTTGGATACACAGTGATTAAGGCACTTTAAAGCAGTTGTAAGCAAGTTTGTGCAGGTTTGCATGGAGCTAAGCAATGCCTGCACAGGTTAAGCAATTCAGCAGCTAACTGAGTATAAGAAACTGTAACCAGACTTTAGCAGTGCCTACCTCCGCACAAACCTGCGTACAACTGCTTTAAAGTGCCTTAATCAATCTGTATCCATCGGCCCTTGTTCTGCCTAGCAACAAAATAAACAACCTCTGCTAGGCTCGAACGCAGGACCATGTACACCATAGCCAAAGTAATTTACCTCTAAACCATTTCAAATATACATAATCCTGCTGTATTCACAAACATATCATCCATCCCAGTCATTCAACAATACATAGAATGTATTCCAACATGTAGATATATGTGTGCGTGAAAATATATTAATGTCTAAGCAGATACAACATACTGATATATGTAAATATATATATATATATATATATATATATATATATATATATATATATATATATATACACACATATATGTAAGCAGGTATTTATATCCATATAGATATATACAGACATGCATCTGTAGATAAAGTGGGAACATAGCAGAAACATATACGTCCACATGTACTATTAATGGCATAAACAACATACATCATACACAAATAGGTATTCTCCCTCCTACAGCCAAACACATCTGCCCTGCAATACACTACCAACTGTTGCAGATTCCATAACCAGGACATTACATGGCAAGGGCACAAGATGTTAACAGTACTCCATCCTACCTGTATGATGTCAGGCTGGTATCAGTAAGATATCATGTAGTACAGTCAGGTTCATAATGACTCCCATTTTTCAGTAATCTGTTACCTTTGTTAGCCAGAGTCCCGTACTGTTAGCCTGTACTTCAGAGATATAGATGCCAAACAACAGTGGTCCCAGGACTGAACCCTAAGGTACTCCATTTGTCACGTGTCTGGGGATGGATTTGTAGTCAGTTACACCTACAGTTTGGGTTATGTCTGTAAGCCATGTGGCAAACCATTGAGTAGCATAGGGATGTATGGCCAGATTCCTATGTTAATCTGTGTTTCTAGACTGGGGGATAGTGTTGAAGGGCTTGGTGAGGTCCACCTAGGCTTTGTGGACTGCCTTACCCTCTTCAACAGCTGTGCAGATGGAGTCAAAGCAGTCAATCAGTTTCAGGAGAGAAGACTGGCCCTCCATGAGCTCAATCTGTGTGGGTTCCAGTGTTTGAGGGTTGCCAATGTCTGCATTCAAAACATCCCTGATAATGCATTCCATGGCCATGCAGATGAGGCTCATCAGACTGATGTGACGGCAGTTCCAGGGATCACAGGTAGATCGCCCCTTGTGGAGTGGGATAACTGCAGCTGTGCGCCACTCAGTGGGCAGCAGGCCTGATGCGAGGCTATGATTACACATGACAGTTAGGTGAGTTGCCATTCCATTTTGTAGTTCATGTAGTACACAGCCCAGGATGTCATCTGGTCCCATGGATGCTGTATTCTTAGCTGTGGGTAGTGTGTTTTCTGCCTGTGTGGTCGTGATTACTGGGCAATGGAACCCTTTTCGTATTGACATGGGCACTTTTGGGGGGTGAGAGGGGGTGAATGTGGCAATAAATCAAATTGCCAGGATATTGGCACATTCCATGAGAACAGTCTATGTAATGCCATTCTGTTGCAGCTCAGAGCACTTCTGAGCATTGCCAGTTAGAATTTGGACATAACTATAGAATGCTGTGTGGTTGTTTGTGTAATCTGTGTCAATTTTAGTTACATAACCTGTTTTGGAGGATTCCATGAGGGATCTCAACATCTTACTGGGGCTGGTAAGGGAGTTGTTTACATCCTTGAATTACCTTTTTTTCTTCAACAGTGTCTACTGTCTGTTGTATACTCTGTTAATGGCAGGAGACCACCAGACTGGCTTGATTATTTGGGAGGTGAGCATCGTGGTTCTATGTGGGATGTCAGGAATCATGCACAAGTGGCTGTGCTCATACAGTGCCTTAGTCCAGGATTCATCAGTTGAACTATCAGATCCTGTTTCCATGGGTGTCACAAACATTATCACTTCTGCAGTGAGTAGCATGAAGTTGGCCTTGGAGAAGTCTTTTACGGACAACTGTATATACATTCCTTTCACATGTTCAGTTTGATTAGCCTAAAGAGGGATTACTTTGGTGGAACTGCAGTCCCATGTACTGTTGTGATGGCTTAGTGGTTAGTTACTGTGACTATAGTGTACAGGGTCCTGGGTGCATGACCTGCAAAGACAGGTTATTTTTGTTCTGGCCAGAACAGTGGTTAATGCATACAGACTACTTAGGGCAATTTAGGTTAGTCACACTCAATACAATTAAAATGCCTTACTCTGGCAATCCTGCTGATCAATCACCGTGAAGTACACCTTTAGGGAAGGAGTACTCCAGTAGTCTCTGTGGTGCATGCTATAACAGCATAATGCTGTAGTGTACTATAGAACTCTGGTAAGGGTTCTATTCTCACACATGGGAGTTGTGAATGCTTTTGTGTCTGTTCCTATGGCTGTGTAGAGAGCAATGCATGTTTGGCTAGTCACACTAACTACAATTCATTCGCCATACTTTGGCAGTCCTGCTGTCACTCACTGTGAAATAAACCTTTGGGGAAAGAATACTCCACTAATCTCTGTGGTGTGTTCTATAATGGCGTAGTGTAATAACTAGTTAGGTAGGGGTTCTAATCAAAGATGTGACATGTGTGTGTCTTAATGTGTTGATGTTTGTCATTTGTGTCCTGTGTGGAGGTGGTTGTGAGTGTGTAACAACTGGACCCCTTGTGGTAAGTGTATTTTTAAACTTTCTTATATGGTGCCCCTAGCATAATTCACAATATCCACCATGCAGGGATAACAGATGTGATATCAGTACATAGTCAGTCACGGGTTCGATACCCTGGACTGGTAGGTGTGTGACACAAACATGCTTACCTTTTACTCTCCCAACCCACCCTAACTTATCTTTGCCTCTGTCTGCCTCTCTCACTCCCTCTCTGGTGGATGTGGAGACTTACACCTGCTTTGCTTAGGCAGCGGCATATGTATTGTCAGTGATCAGCTGATAACCTCTGCACGGATTACAGCCCTCCTCTAGATGACTGCATGTGGAACAGCTCTGGTAACATTCTCATAGCCAATTGCATGGAAACACACTCCAATATGTAGGAACATCATGTTGGTGTTGGGCCTTCTCATTCACTGTGAGCAGGAACTAGATCTGTTGTTTGGCAAACACCATCACAGATGGATTGGGGACTTACCTCTGACAACATATACTGTGGAAACAGGCCAACACACAGGAGGGGGATGTGCCTGTCTGGACTACAGACTGTAAGTGCTACTATACTGCAGTTGGGGTAATATTGGTTTAACAGGGTGCGTGTGGATATGGCTGTCCTACATGTTTTAATACTTGTCATGTCGGTGCTATGTTTATGAGGAATCACCATCTGTAGGGTCATCTGCAGACTGGGCAGTGTGTGGCGCCTTGTGTTCCTTGTGTTACACACAGAGCACCTATCTCTCAACTGCAGAAGGTAGTGTGAGGATTGCAGTCAGTAGATGGTGACAGCCGGGAGAGGTACTTGCGTCATATCCCTCATAGGACATATGTTGCATCAAACCCTGTTTCAACAGGAAATGTATGAGGTCATCACAGCGACATGTCAATATTGGCCCTGTGTTTGTGCCTCCAGCCACAACCCTGTCAACCTTTGTACATATGTCATGCAGTAGGGGGTGCATATGTTCTGTACACCATATTCACTGACAGCATATCTGATAACAAGCCAGTGAGATATCCGACTGCTACACATGTTATGTATAGTAGGGGTTATATTTGAGGACATAGCCTGGGCATTCTGTGGTCGTGTGTACAGTACTGAGGCATGTGTAAGTCTGGTAATTGTTGACAGTGTGTGTATAGTGCATATGTACCTTGGCCTGTGTAGAGACTGTGGTAGATGTCATTGTTCTTGGTCCTGTTCTATCTGATGTTGCATGCTGCTCCACTGTATGTCACCCTATCAGCTTACATGTTTGTAGGTGCAAACGCACACATGTTCCAAACCACAGACAGCCATCGGACCACACTGTGTAGCAGCCCAGTATATGTAGGGTTGTTGTGTGAGTGGCTCATATAAGGATGGTGTACAACAGATAGTCCATATACTGTAATAGTACGCTAGCTTACCATATGTGACTGTGGCTGTGTTCACATTGGTTGTGGTTATGCAGTTTCACACAGGTGTCTGTTACTCTGTGATGTGAAATGCCTGTAGAGCCTGCTATCTATGCAGGTACATGTGTATTCCCACAAAGGAGATGTAGCCCAGTGTTGAGTCAGTCTGCCTGTGGCCTGCACTGTAGTTTGTTACATGCCTAGCAGCTTACTGTACTTATCCAGTGAGATGTCATGTCCAGATACTTGCCAGATGTACTGCTGCCTGGCCAACATAACAGTCATGTATGTCAGATGACGCAGTGGGATGCTGTTCAGATGTATGTCAGTAACTAGTGGATAGTATGTGGCCATAGCACCTCTGTACCAACAGTTATTATGTGTCAGGACAGACAGGGGTGTATGAATGCATAACCTATGGGGGCAAATGTATACCAGTATGTATTTTTATACCCATCTACATGGCCGTTAACATCCACATTGACAGGCCTGGTCAACATGTCTTGCATGAAGGGGTTCTGGGTATACCCCTGGACTGACCTGAGTGTGTCAGACTGTCCACATATATTGGCCATATCGCAGCTGTAGTTCATAGGGGTGTTACTGTGCTAGCAGTGGTACTGTACTATGATGACTTTAGGATGTCTGTAAGTAGCCAATGGCACACATGATAACAGCAGATGTGGCCCGATTACAGTAGCAATAGTCTAATAATATACCTGCACTATATACATGACATCCTCTTGCACTGAGAGGTTGGGACTATTGGGGCCGAGGTAGGGCTCCACTCCATGTGCAGGACATATGGTGAACATATATGTATATATAAGTATACATATATCCATATAGATATGTACACATATACATATCTTGCTTACTGTATGACAACAGTTTTACACAGATGTGCCTGTGTTCCAGCCTCTGTCCTCCACCTACATACCGGCCTTTGCACATATGAAATGCTGTCAGGGGTTATGTAGTGGGCTGTGTGTATGTCATGCTGTCATCCCTGCCATCACTTCACTGCTGTTGTGTCCCCCACACATAATGGGGGGTTGGGGCCATATATGTGTGGGTTTCACCTACACAACACATGTGTGCCCTAATGCACTCCAGAGACCATTGTATGTAACAGTGGTATATGTCCCAGTATTAGTGAGTGTAGAGGGAGGTGCACCATGACTAACTTAGGCTGTTACAACATGTGTGGGTATCTGGGATAAGCTGCCTTAAGGTATCTGGATGTACTTTACCATACAATCCACCTTGGGTAAATGCAGGCCTACTGCCTCCTGCTATACGGGATGTTCTGTTTGTCAGTGTGATTGTGATGGTGTCAGATATGCCTTGTTATGTAACAGATACATCCCATTGTGTCAGCTAGGGTCTGTACCCCCTACAAATTGTGTACAGAGTGTAGATAGAGGCTGCTGACCTTTACATCTGCATTACGTACTGTTGATCGTCTGGTATGCTGTGGACCAGTCTGTCATTACTGATGTACTACTTGAAGGCCACGGCCTGGACAGGAACATATGTCAACCTTCTACTGTCTTAGTATAACTGTTTCACAGTTGCATTACATGGTTCATATGGATGTCAGTGTCTAAACAGCTATATGACATGGCATATACAACTGTCATAGTACACAAATAAAGCTTTCGCATTCATTTATGCACACCTGTGTGTGGTGTTATACCCTTTGATATCTCTGTGGGTATATGTTGCAGGCTATGAATGTTAGTCATATGGGTGGCTCATACAGTTTCCAGTTGGTAAGGTGGTGTAGGAATACTGGCTGCTCCATATTGTGTGCATGTACTACATATGTATATTACTATACAAATCCGTGTGTGTGTGTGTGTGTGTGTGTGTGTGTGTGTGTGTGTGTGTGTGTATGTGTAGTTACATATATATTTATATATATATATATATGTATATATATATATATATATATATATATATATATATATATATATATACCTGTATCTGCATATATGTGTCTGTGTATATGTCTGTGTATCCTAGGGATGGCTATGACATGTCTGGTCCTGGTTATGGGATCTGCAACACTTGGTACTGTATTACAGGGGGAGTCGTGCTTCGCTGGGGGGGTATACCTATTCGTACCAGACATATATTGTGTGGGGCCTCTCAACCCCAATAACGTTGCATGAGGACATATATGTTTTGTTATTTCCCCATTATCTACAGATGTATGTCCGTATATATCTATATATGTATGTGTATATATATATATATATATATATATATATATATATATATGCCATAAAACCACCAGGAGGAAGCAGCAAATCAAAGTAAAATGATAGCTAATTATAGCAAACACTCAAAATGCCACTTTAAGTTAAAAACTTCCTTTAATGCAGAGCACAAAACGTAAGCGCTTTCGCGGAGTTGCTCTCCGCTTCATCAGACGATAAAAACTCAAACCATCATAATCAAATATATACCTTACATCAATTAAACAATCAATTAACTAAAATAATTAATATTTAAAACTGCAACGTAAAATTATCAGATGTGCCCATAGAATTCATAGTAACATGCTAATGCCATATAGTCTGAACAAAATTCATTGCTGCTCATGTCTTATCTAAGCTTCACATAAAATATTATGTGTAAAAATTGATACAATAAATTATTAAAATAATAAATTAGTACAAAAATGAAGGCTTAGTAAAGCAATTCCTAACTGCTATGCTATCGAAGGGCTCTACCTTTAAGAATTGGTTTAATAGTAACGCTGTCATTCAGACCACTCCCCCTGTGCGCTCCTAATCTGAAAATCCATTTGAGTTCAGCCTGTTCTGTTAAATTAATAATATATATATATATCTGCTGACACACACACACACACACATATACATATATATATATATATATATATATATATATATATATATCTGCTGACATATATATATATATATATATATATATATATATATATATATATATATATATATATAAATAACCTGCCGTATATATTTAGACATGTAGATGTGGACATATATATCTATAGATGTAGGCATTTGCATGTTTATATGTTCATAAATATTTATATATATATATATATATATATATATATATATATATATATATATATATATATATCAATATGTTGTACCTGTTTAGACATTAATACATTTACTCACACACATACATCTACATGTTGGAATACATTCTCTGTACTGTTAAATGACTGGGCTGGTTGATATGTTTGTGAATACATCAATGATATGTGTATCTGAGATGGTTTAGTGGTAAATCACTTTGGCTATGGTGTGCAGGTCCTGGGTTTGATACTAGCAGAGGCTGCTTATCTTGTTGCTGGGCAGAACATGGGCCATTGGATATAGATTGATTAAGGCACTTTAAAGCGGGTTTGCGTGACGGTAAGCACTGCCGACCTCTGCTTATGTTTTCTTACAGTCAGCTTCAAATTTCTCAACCTATGTAGGCATAGCTTACCTCCGTGCAAACCCACGCAAACCCGATTAACGTTGCTTAACAGTGCTTACTGCTGCTTACCCTCATGCTAATTCCTTTAAAAGAAAAGAAAAAGGGGTTGATAGGAAAGTAGTGAAAAACGGGGCACAAAGAGGGAAAGACAGTAGGGAAAATAGCTAGGCATGTATAGGAAAGGTCCATAGCTGCTCATTTCTTCTACAGGAACAGCTGTGCATATACACTATATTTGCAGGTACATTTGGACCCTCAAGCCCCTGGGAGAGGGGTGAGAACAACATATATTCATTGTGATGCCAATTAGACCAGGTTACATGTGTCCAGTGGACACATGTGTGATATTAACAGCTATGTATGGGGCGAGATTTTTTGTGGGAACAGATAGCCCTTTTTTTTTTCAGGTGAGAGTAGGATGTTGGGGAGGGGTAGTAGATATATTTGGGGAGGTAGGTTGGGTAGGTTAACAGACAAGACACACAAGATGCATACAGGGCCGGTATATGACACATGTGGGGGGTAAACACCTTGGATGGGGAGGGGTGTTTGGAAGTCACAAGCCCATGAGCCCCTAACTGGAAACATTGGGACTGAGGTCCCCACCCATGGGCAGTCACCACTGCACCTTCATGGCCCCGAAGGTGGCTGTGCTGGGGGCTGTGTAGGAAGGACAGGCTCAACCTCTAATAGCGCCACTCGGCCCTCAAGCTGGCTTAGCCGCTGTTGATATTCCAGATCGAGCTCCTTACACACCACGTCCAGGACTTGATGATGGGTGACATGTTCCCCTCCACACTCACTCCGTGGGGGAGGCAGCCCCATCCCCTGCAGCGGTTCCACCCGAAGATGGTGCAGGGCCTACAGAGGAGGAGGTCCCAGGCTGGGCCCCAGATGTGTTGGTGCCCGGTGCCATGACCAGCTGAGTTGGGACAGGTGGGTCCGCTGGGACCGGCCTTCCCATATGAGCTGTGTTGTCACAGGTTTATGACAGATATGGGTTATTAGCAGTCAACAGCATTCAGGATTAGTTATAACAGCATGCATAGGTATTCCCATTAACCCAACACACCAGAATTAACACAGTTGCAGAGCAAGCAGATCACATGCATATATGGAACAACAGTGGCCATTACAGGAGCATGCAGGTTTCATTGATGGCAGCAGGCCACCAAATATGGGTGTATTTTCACATGGCACATGCATAGAAACAAATGTGAATATTTATAAACCATTAGGACATATGTCCCAACAAAAGTTTGGAGTGTACACATTCCAGTTGAGGAGTGTCATTGGATTATTATGCACATATGGTAGGGGTGAGAGAGAGAGTTCAGTTAACAACTAATATATCCTTGTAGTTTTAGTCACTGCAGTGGTCTTTCCCTTACATGTATTATTACATTACACAATGGCCTTATATTGTACACTGGTATGTTTATAAATTATTATATACGTGACCTGTGTCTTACATACAGACATGACAGGCTGCAGGTGTTAATGCAACATATGTTGAGAATTGCTGTCATACACTTTGGGTGAGGTGCTAGAATGACAGGTTTGTTTCCATATACATTCTCTGACTATGTACACATTTGAATATCAGTTATATGTGATTGACAGCTGCCTACAGTTCTTGGAACATCACACTGGATTTTCAGGGGAACAGGGTACCAAGCTGGTGATAAGGGCCATTTATCTGGACATGCTGGATAGATTGGAACAGTTGTAGGGTATGAAAATACATACAACTTACAATTTGAACAATCTAGCAAATTCTGTACTGTTGTTGGATGTAAGTATGCATACAGCTTTCTATCTGAACATTGTATCAAAATCTGTACAGTTGTGGGGTATGATTATGCATATAACTTAGTAGCACTCCCAGGATTCAAACCCCTGCTGTGTGTGACAAAATATTGTAGCTAATATCACAGTACACTGTGCTATCAGGGAATTGATGCAATGCTTTCGACTGTTTTATATCTAAGTCTCCCTAACTTGTACAATATAACTGACCTCTTGGCACTTCCAACATTGTTATGCAGGACTTCATGCCCATTTTATCTGCATACCACGGTGTGGGTGACACTGCTTAAGATACAACAGTACTATTTATAGTATGGAACAGATCGCCAACATATGAGAGAAGAGTAAACAGAAGCACTCCATGGATTATACCTTTATTCACAGACTATTACACATTTATTTCTACTGGTACAACACTTTCTAAGGCTGTTATATTTATTTGTTATGACAGTACATGCAGACTGATTACTAACCTGCCTCGCAACACAGCCTTTGCAGCCTAGCATCATGGGCTTGCTGGTTCACATGCCTGCTCATCTACAGCTGTCAAAGAAATGCGGTGATATTTAGCCATACCTATCCATAGTATCAGGGCCGGCCTTAGCTGAAATGGCACCCTAGGCAAAGCAGTACTCCGGCGCCCCTTAAGCCCCACCCACACCATACTAATGACCACCTGTATAAACCACACCCACAGATAGGCCACTCCCCAAGGTGGCCACTCCAGTCATTTCCTTCAGTTATTTAAATGCATAGGAGAAAAAGATACCTTGTAATGTAATTAAACTGCAAGTGAATGATGGTGGAATTTTCCTTTAATAAACCCACTTTATAAGTTGTTCCTTCACACATATTTTACTATAAAAGTCATGTCCTCAGAAAATAGAAGCCTGTGTGCCTTGTTTTAAAGGGTTGCTTAAGTTAAACAGTTTAATTTACTTAGGGGTAGGTGAGTGAGTCTTACAGCTCAGTGAAAGTAGAATAGCAACCTCTCTCCTCCCTGTGTATAGTAGCTTAAGCTAGAATAGCACAAACACAGATAGCCATTTGCTAAACAATACAGTCTCACAATGAAAAAATACTTAGCATGAGTAGTAAACTTCTCCACCATTAAAATGACATGAAAACCTACATTCATAGAAAATGCATCTGGCCAGTGGAGGATTAAGTTTATCTTTGGGCTGTTTTCAAGAGAGACTCCTTGCATACATTTTTAGGGCCATGCATACATGTATCTTTGATTCACCTTCCTGATTGTAGTAAATTATATTCCTTGTATAATATCAGTGCCACTTGTTAGAAAGTGTTTTAAATTGCAGTTTAACATTCTAATAGGCAATGAAACCAAATGTATAAACCAAAAATTACATCCCTACTCATTTCAGAAAATTTCAACCATAAAACGCCATTACAGTCCACCAATATCAATCAATACACAATCTCGGCAGAAGTAAAATATTCTGAATAATTCCACATTAAAGAAATCCATAACTAATGAAGAGGTTGCTACTGGCAAGTAACTTTACACCTCAATGTTTCATCTACGAATTAAATGCCTGTTGCCCTTGAAGAATTAATTGCCTATATTACAATTTAAAAAATGATAAACTGGTAATATTGCAATAGGAAATGACTAAAACTGACAGGTTAATAGTTACTAGATATTGCATACAAAGGAGGACACACTCAGGAATGTAACCCCCTCCCCCTTTTAATGCACCAAATAATCAGCACTTCATCTACATGGTGTGGGCTTAGAATCCATAGCCTTCTGCACCAAAGTCAATTATGCTGCTAACACTGCTTTCAAATTCTACAACACAGTCTACCATTTGATAAACAAAGCAGTCAGTTGCACACTGAAAGCAGACAGCATGAGTAGCAGTGAACTTTTTTCCTTTGAAGCTCACAGTTCCATGAAAATGACCTGAAACTCATAATCCCTTAAAAATGCACTACAACTCAGTTCCCTAAAAATAAACTCAAACTAATTTCTGTCAGCAGTCTGGTAGTTTGTGTAGAGCAGTGGTTCCCAAACCTTTATGGAAAGAGACCCACTTATAAAAATGGTAATTTTTCTCTACCCACAGCCTGTGTCGGCATGTGTGCATGTGAAACACTCATTGGACTCCTTAAAGAAGGTGCCACCACCATGCAGTGTTTTTTCGGGATATAAAGGGCCCATGCAAATTACACATACTTTATTAGCAGAGTCGGATCATGGTCAAATTGGACCCTAGGCATGGTAATAGATTGGAGGTCCCCCCCTGAGCAGCCCCTCTTACAGCAGCCCCCTCCCCAGCCATAAAAGTGTTTCATTACTTGGGTATTTCTCCCCAGTTACCATGAACACTGTTCAAACCTATCAGTATGTATACTGTTACTTATTTACTTCTACAACCATTAGATATCGAAATAAAATGCACAACCACCGATAGCCATTTGCTGAACAGTACAGTCTGGCAATGAAAACAGACTTAGCAAGAGCAGTAAACTTCACTGCCATTGAAACTCAGATTCATTGAAGCAGCATTAAAACTCTCATTCAAATAAAATGTATCTGGCCAGTGGAGAATTCGGTTTACCTTTGGACTGTTTTAAAACTGTAGGCTACTTGAGCGCATTTTTATGGCCATGCAGACATGTATGTGCTCTTTGGTTCACCATCCTGATTGTATTAAATATTCCTAGTATAATAAGGCACCACTTGTTGATGTGTTTTAACTTTGTAGCTTTGTGTTTTAAATGTATAGTTTTGAACATTTTTCTAGTAAGCAATGAAACAAAATGCATTGCTCAATTATGACAAAACTGCACATTTCAGAATGTTTTAACCATAAAAGGCCACTCAAACTTATGTCATAACAATCCACCAGTATAAGTCAATAAGCACAATCTCTGCAGAACTAAATTTCATCTGAATAATTCTACATTAAAGAGATTTGTAAATAATGAAAAGGCTGTTACTGGCAAACAACTTTACATGACAGTGTTTCATCTGCAAATTCAATGCCTGCTGTTCTTTAAGAATTAATTGCCTACGTTACATAAAAAAAAACTGGCAATACTACAATAAGGAATGACTGAGAAACCGACAAGTTTATTATCACTAGGCATCTTAAACAAAGGAGGACACACTCAGGAATGCAGAACAACTATCCCCCCCTTAAAATGCTCCAAATAATTGGCAACTAGGGCATTACATACCATGCCTCCATACCTCCAAACCGCTTAGCACAAGAGAGCTGGACAAAGCCTAAAATATTGTGGGGGGACACAAAGGCCCCAAAAGAGGGACAGATTATAAATATTGCTGTTATAGACTTGGAAAGTTGCTAGGATAATAGCATTTATCTTAGCAGGCATTGTCTAAAGGAAATGAAAACTGAAACTCAAGTGTATGACATGTAATTTCAATCTTTAGTGATTTTCCAGAAAACCACACATTTTATGAGGAATAGGCAAAAAATGAGACAAGAATCTGGACAGTCTGCAAACATCTGGACAGTTGAAAGAAAGGTATGTATACCTCTCAACATCTTAATGCAAACAATCTGCACAAAGCCTAAAATAACATGAATTCAATGGCCAAAAAATAGGGACAGTGAAGTAGTGCTCTTTTTAACTTAGAAAGTTACTAGAATAGCAGGATTTGTATTAGCATGTATTTTGTAAAGGATGCAAAGTTTGAAACTCGTATACATGTCATTTTGTGACTTCAGTCCTCCCTGATTTGCCAAAAAACCACAAATTTTATGAGAAACAGATGAACTATAATGCTAAATCTGAACACTTGAAAAGGTATGTTAAACACACACTTACTCTCTCACATAGCAACACAAACACACGCACACATACCTTCTCTTTCGTACAGCAATTAACTAGTTTAAATTCCACACACTCCTACTGTCCTCTCTCATACAACAAACAGACACGTACGTTTCTCTCTCATACAGAACCAAATGGAACTACTAGTTTAAATTACACAGACACACACACACACACACACACACACACACACACACACACACACACACACACACACACACACACACACACACACACACACACACACACACACACACACACACACACACACACACACACACACACACATTCTCTCTGTTCTCACATAGCAGGCTGGCATTTGAAGCAATTCGTTTCTTGGTATTGTAGCAACATAATCAACCCAGTCTGGTCTCATTGCAGCACTTCTAGGAGACATTTAATACCAAAGGACTTAGGATTTTACATCCGGTAAACTGCGCTATTTAATTAATTTTAATAACTGAAAGGTATAAAGGCAAAGCACTTAATGTTCAATGTACATATTGCATTTAGTTCAGTTTGTAAAGCAGACAGTGAAATTAGAATTAAAAAATGTCCCATCAGTAAGACCACTGGAAATGTGTTTAAGAATATAATAGACAAAAAACAAATCATAGACATTTCAGACTTTCCACTTGCGTTGCATCACACAATTAATAGTATAACATTTCACTCAGTGTAGAATACTCCTGATCCTGTAAACAGCTGTCTTGTATTTTGGAATTAGATTAGAATGCTACATAACATGGGTACCGAAAAAGCATTACTGCCACTGTTTTTGAAAGGCCATTAAGTCTAAACTATGCATAATATATTTAATCATGCTTTGTGGGGTATATCTGTTTCAGTGTAAGTACATTCATTCAGTTTGTACAACAAAATGATATAAATATGTCTTAGTGGCGTATGACCCAAATTATGTAAAATTTCCTTGTTGCATTTTAGTGAAACAGTTGATGAAAAGCTCATACAACTGATCATGGGCCAAGAACACAGCAAAACATTCTTGTAAACACTAATACTATTAGCTGACTTTTGTAAAACAAGCTAAAGTTTTTTTTTTTTTTTTTTTCAAAATACAGGCTAAAAGCTCCATAAGGCACCACATGATACTTACTCTACGAGTCATAGTTTTATCTATTAATAATGGATACAACATTTTAAAAAGTCTTCAGCTTACAGTAAGTGCCTGCACCAGAACTTATAACTAAACACACGTACAACATGTCAACATGTCTGAGTAAAGTATACAAAGCTGAGTATGGACATTTAAAATTAAACTCAATAGAACACCAGGAAATATCAGATAAAGTAGTCAATCAAGCTATTTTAAAATAAAACCACGACCTCCTCACAAACTTCTACAAAGTTTATTAATGCTTAACTAGAATCCCCATGTTTTCATCCAAAACATAGGACTAACTTTGTAGACGTGTTGTGCGAAGTTCGTGGTTTTATTCTAAAATAACTCGATTCAGTACTTTATCCAATACTTCCAAGTGCCCTGTTGTTATTGAGTTTTTGAGTTTGGTCTGCTTTGGGACACATTTAAAGATGCACTATATGCAATATTTTATAAATGTATATGCATCACAGATAAAAAAGTGATTTTGCTACTGACAGACTTTCAGCGTATCAGCAACATACATAAACCTACTCTCACACATTAACACACACACACACTTCATCTCTCATACAAACAGAGCAGCTAATTTAAATTCCATACACACACACACACACACACACACACACACACACACACACACACACACACACACACACACACAAACACACACTTTCTCTTTCATACAGAAATGAATGGCTTAAATTACACATAGACACACGCACGCATACACTTACCTGATTTCTAAACCAAATGGCTACAGGTGGACGCGCGGACTTGGCTCATTTATTAAAGGAACTTCTAGTTTAAATTACGCGCAGACCAGAAGAATGTATTTAAGTCCACGCTGGTGTCATGACGCATGCATGTTCATGTTCCTCCTTAAAGTAACAGACGCTTGTACCGCGAGGTAAAGACTTTTTTTTTTTTTTTTTTTTAAGTCTCCTAGCCAACCTGCAACTGTAAGGTGGGGGGGTGCTCACACCCTCTCCCGCTATGGTTCATGCTTCCGGTTATGAGCTGAGAAGAATGCAAACTTTATTAATTAAAATAAATAAATACATAAAGAAAAAGAGTGCCCTTTACAAGGTCGGCCAGTATGGTGCCCTAGGCAGTTGCCTAGTTCGCCTATGCCTAAGGCTGGCCATGCATAGTATACACAAGCTAGGCAATTATTTACTACTTAGTAGAATGAGTACTAACTCAGTCCTGGGGCAATGGGCATCGGTCGAGACTCCTGGATCCACTGTTCCAGTACATTCCCCCTCTGCCGCTTCAAGTTAGCATGGTGGTGCCTGATCTGCTCACCAGTATGGGTATACCTGTGGCACTGGTGAGGTCATGGGCGAGACTGTCCCAGGCCTCTATTTTATACTGCGTGCCCTGGTACTGGCCCTGCAGTAGTCTCTGATCATGGTGTTTTACCAGGAGCTATACCAT
Organism: Protopterus annectens; assembly: GCF_019279795.1. NCBI lineage: Eukaryota > Metazoa > Chordata > Ceratodontiformes > Protopteridae > Protopterus > Protopterus annectens. The sequence goes on along the minus strand of NC_056735.1, from coordinate 1,159,026,117 downwards.
GATTTTTGACTGTTGAATGCCCCAGCGCTGCACTCTAAATCCAGTGCCTTCACCCACACCAGACATTCTGCCTGCAGTAGGAAGCTACAACCAGTTATGAGAAGTATTCCCGCCTGTGGGATTTAAATGCAGCCATTTTCCCACACTTTCCCATGATTGGCCAGTTTTGAAAAGGCTAAGCTATGGGCACACCTGCTTACATAAGGTTGGCACTGCTTAAAGAGGTATACCACTATGCAGATTGAATTGGCTTCGCTACACATGGCTTACACTTACTAACTTGAGCTGTGCTATGGTTAGCATTGCTTAATAGTTAATTAGCACTGTATTTGCCATTTGGCAATGATTTATTCTTTATTACAGGTTATATATGTGTCTGGTATCCGTGATTCATGTGTGCATGCACTGTATGGGGACCTGGGGACTTCTACACTTTATTACAATCACACCTCAGATCTATGCTTACTGTAGTACTCCAGTTCACATATTTATGTTATGTAGAAGGTTATACCACTTCACACTGTACATAGATTCAGTTCCCGTTTGGTTTGGTTTTCCTGTGGTGAAGATTAGTTTGCTGATACCTCATTCCTGTTGATTGATTTGATGGCTTAGTGGTTAACTACTGTGACTATAATATACAGGGTCCTGAGGTTGAGCCTTGCAGATGCAGCTTTGTTGCTGGGCAGAACATGGGCCATTGGATACAGAGTAATTAAGGCACTTTAAAGCAGTTGTGAGCAAGATTGCGTGGGTTTGTACGACGGTAAGCACTGCTAACCTCTGGTTACAGTTTCTTGCTTCTAGTTTGCTTAATCTGTGTAGGCAAAGCTTCTCCCCATGCAAATGCACTTAAACATGCTTACTACTGCTTATTTTTGCTTAAACCTGCTTACTATTGCCTTATTCATTATGACACTGACACTTCACATGTGCATTTAATGCAGTACTCCAGTTCACATTTAAATGTTATTATGTAGGTTATATGGCAAAAAGATGTAAAAATATGTCCATATACAGATTTCCCATGGAAAATGATTTATGCTGCAATGGGACTCAAACCAGGAATGCCTGTTCATTAGGTGGATGCTGTAACCACTACACTATTGCTGTGCTGCTTCACCTGCATATATATTCCTTGTTATCCTCTTCAGCCTTTTCAGCTGCTTTAACCGTAGCTAAACGATGGGCAAACCCGCGCACCTACAGTTAGCTGTACTCGGGGTTTTAAAAACAAAATAAATACAAGGGTTTCTTTGTTTTATTTCAATGTACTGTTGCTGTTGAACACATGGGGACTGTCGGTGGGGATATGCAGACGTCTATGAGTGGTCTCGCTCATTTATTTACGCATTCTTCTGTTCTACTTTGCAGGGGTGTGTTTATTCTGAGAGCTCTGCTCTCAGACACACCCCCTGCACTCATCCATGCTCCATGTAGCATTAGGAGTTCAAGCAGTGTGCCTTCATTAATATGCATGACATGCTGCCGTCCTCCTCTTAAACTGCCGCTTCTGTGCAGGACTAGATTAGTCCTGCACGAAAGATTAGTAAATCCGGTAGACTGTTTTTTTTCAGATACAAATTAAAATTGTAGCATTGGCCTTGTTTGAAAAGTGACTTCTGGGTGAGAAAGTTTTGTCACTGATGTTCAAAAATTCACCTATATTTGGAAATTGTCATGCACAATGTCCCCCTAAGGATAGCATAGGTGATAGTTCTATAGATCATGATCAAATGCTGGCATGTATGCTTGATATTGAACTGCTCTGATGACAGGACCTACTGAATGCAGGGGAAACCTAATAGTGTTGTAGGACTTGGATCTTAACTGAGAGGTTCTAACATGTTTTGCAGAAGTCTGATGAGGTCAGGCTGCCTTCTTGGGTGAATCCACAAGTACTTGCAGCACTTTCTTGAGGTATACATAGTGTACGGTCTAATCTGCCACAATACTCCTGGACAGTCCCTTATCCACATCTTGCTGTGTTCCCAGTGCATGTGTCTGGTAAGGCTTTACAAGTGTGCATATGAATGTTGACATAGATGTTGAGTGTGCAACCATACTTTGTATGATATTCATCATGGCAGTGTCCCTTGCCTCCACTATTCCAATGTACTGAGAAATTATTCACGTATACCCTGTAAGACTTTAATCATCTCTGCCTGACTCTCAGTAGCTGTAGCCTGGGCTTTTACTATGCCATGGCACATCAGTGCTGGGCAGTCAATGCCTTATGTGTCTCTGGACCTAACTGTGAAATATGTCTTAACCTGGCACCTCTGTTTACAGTTGTGAGAATGGTTACTGTTACTTCTGAAAGAGTAGTGCTTTTATCAAGGAATTCAGGTTATACAGAAGAAATAGTTTTTTAGCTGCATGGTGCTATCCCTTGGTGTAATGTCATTTTTTCACTATGCTGAGTCAGTGAGGCCTGTGGCATTGCCTGTGGAGTTATCCAGCTGTTTTGGGGTAGGGGACCCTCCCAGTTCGCTTAGCGACTGTGTGTCACTGTCCTTAGGCTGTGTCATGAGTAAGAGAGTTATGGCATCATCACAACAGACATTCTGCTATCAACATCAGCCTGCTGTGCTGACGAACAGGAAGTGGATGAGTGTGGTGCTGACCTTGTGAAGAAATATGTCAAAATGTGGTTAATGTGATTTGTGACAAGTGGAATTATTTCTTCATAAAGGTAAGATGTCCACATTTACCATGCATTGTCTATAGAGTTTGTGCTATGCCTGTTGATGATGGCATACTTGACAATGAAACATGTAAACAGTACATATACACGTGTTGGCTTAGTTTAGTGCAATCAGCTATACAGCAATTGGCTATTCACTAACCTTCCACATTGCCTGAACTGTGGCTGTTGCAGGGGTTTGAAAGTGCTGGTGTCCACACCACCTCTGATGATTCCAGTATTATTCTCATCTGCAAGAATGTCATCAGCCCTTATAGAGGGAAAGTACTCCTCATCTTCCCTTATTCAGTATGCCGATGACTCCACACTTATATCCATCTCAAATAATATTCCTGAACTACACTCCCTGACCCAACAGGCCCTACTATCCACTGAACAATGGCTCTCTCACAACCTATTGATCCTAAATCTCAAAAAGACCAAACTCCTACGTTTCCTTCCCCCTTCTCTTTCTCATCACAAAACCTACTTTTTTATTACATCTTCTAACAATACAACTATCCAACCTGACACCCACACAAAACTCCTAGGGGTCATTATCGATGATGAACTACTACACATACTCCAATGTATAAAAAAAACAAACCAGAAACTAGGTCTGCTATATCGGAACAAAAAATTCCTAACCCTTGAATCTAGACTTACCCTGGGCCAGGCATTCCTCCTCCCCTCCCTCTTATACGCCACCCCATTTCTTACCAATATTCAGGCCTGCACTCTAAACAGACTTACCATAAAATAGCCAGATTCATTACTAACTCCCCATACAACTAACACCACTGCATTTTGTTAAAATCTCTTCAATGGCTTGAACTTCCCCAATATCTGCTATCTTATCAGTTTCATATACTGCACTTTATTCTTTATAAACCCTCCTTCTGTCCATCTCTATCTTCCTTAGTCTCCATCTACATCCCATCCCAGACCCTCCGTACTTCTAACCAACAATTACTTGATGTCTACCACCCAAAAAGTTCAGTAGCAAACTACTCTACAAACACTCCCTTGCCCATGCTTGGAACAAACTTCCCCTTGACTTACGTTCAGTCTCCCACACCTCACACTTTAAAAATGAACTAAAAGCTTATTTTCTCAATTCCAGAACCTGCCCTTGCCATGACCCTACCTAGTCTTCCTTCCCTTTATGTATCCTCAAAAGGACCATACTTAGTACCTCATTACACCTCTCTCTCCAATGTGTCTACTATGCATTTGCATAATTTTATACAAACAAAAATTTTTTATTGTTGACCTATTGAACTATATCAATGTAAAATTGTTACTTAGCTTCTTTTTAATGCAAAATTAACTTTATGCATGTAACTCAACATATGTGAATCTTTTTGCTATAACTGCTATTATATCAACATTGTTTAAAATTGTACGTGTTTAAAATGTACTACTGGAGCTTTTCTCCTCTGGTCTCCACTGAAAATGGGCCACAAGCCCAGTTGGACAAACATGGTTAACAAATGTCAATAAATAAATAAATAAAATAAATCTGTCAACAAATGTTGGAGTGTGAAAGGGCCATTACTAGTATTGCTACAGGCAACTGCATTCTGCTTAGCTTTTGTCCTGGAATGCCCCACTGTGCCATTCTCTCTTTTCCATTTTGATTAGTTTGCTTTAGGAAACAGATAGAGTTCCACATTTTGGAGACATAGGTGGAATACAGTACATCTGCTGTATTTCAAGGTTTACTTATGGTGAGTAGCAATTGTCTTGGGGAGCATAGCTTTTTGCTTGGGTTATATTGCCGGATCATAGATTTAATGGCTGGGCATTTGTCCAGTTTTTATATTAAGTTGTGGACAACTAGAAACTGTGAAGTGAATGATGTGGGGTAGTTAATTCCACTAGTAGTCTGAGAGCTTTGCAGTGGTGGGTATGATAAGATAAATGTGTGACAAGTGTTGTGATTTTGTTATAACTTTGTTCAAGCTGGTTCTCTGGAGTAGTGGTAGGTTTGTGAATATTTCAGAGACATTATTCTCTTGAAATTGTTCCTCTGGCTTTATCAGTGCAGAAAAGTTTATCTGTGTACACCAGATTAAGCTTTTGTGTGTCTTTTTGTCTGTTACTTGGATATGGGGATCATATTTCATATTATCATCTGTTGTGACACCAAGAAGTTTAGTGTGTGGTACAATTTGCATCTTAATGTTGTTGAATAATGTGACGTTAAACTGGTTTTTACTTTGTGATTGTGATTTAGGAGGTAAAAGGAGCAGCTTATTATTTTTTTTTAGAGTGGGGGGGGGGTCAGTAGTAGTTGTGAGTTGTCTAGCCAGGTTTCAATGGATATGATTCCTGGGTAAGATCTTTTAATCTGTGCAGAGTAGGGGCAATGAAAATTAATGCAGAATCATCAGAATATTGAATCAAAGTAGCTTGTTTGGCTCCTGAATATATTAAACAGAAGTGGTTTCAGTAGAAAGTATGAATCCTCATTTTGCCACTCGATTGCTGCGTATCTGTCTGATAAGTAGCTTTTAAACTAGAGGAGAAAGAGAGCTAGAAACAGATACAGAGGCCTTGAGAGGACAGCTTTTGTAGTAGTACTTGATGGGACATGGTGTTAAAAGCTTTTGACAAGTCAAAGAATATTGAGCTATCTGCATATCTTGTCCCTACTCCAGTATCAACCCACCATAGTGTTCCTGTCTCATCTGTTTTCTATAGTTTTTATCTTAAAATAATTATTTAACTCTTCCCCCACCATGTGTCCTACACCATCTGCCATTTTCTTTCCCCATATTTGTTATTAAAAAAAATGGAAAATGGGAGATCTAGCCCCACAAAAACATAGTGCCTATCATCTCCCACCTTCTATAGAAAAACACTCTAAATGTTGAGAAGTTCTAAATCCAGCACCCTTCTTCATTTACATAAATGTAGCAGCTCTATTTGCATATTCCTGTTTCACATCTATAAAGTCTGGGCCTATGAGTACCACCTTTGGTTTCATAGTTGTGTCTTTTGACTTTTCCCAGTTAGGGGTTGCCACAGCAGAACTCTGGTACGCCAATGATTGGCAGTTGATTTTTACATACCGGCTTGCCAGGCCTAACACACAACTTTCAACGAAGGTACACCCATTCACACATGTCTCAACACAGAAGACAGTTTAGCTGAGAATCGAACCAGACAGCATCTTACTGTGAGGCGACAACACTACCGCAGCAGCACCACCACGGAGACTATCAAACTTTAGTATATCTAAAACTAATTTCAAAGTAAAATGCCACTTTAGTATATCTAAAACTAATTTCAAAGTAAAATGCCACTGCATATGTGTACAATTTTAATGACTATTTATTGATATAAAATGCATATCATTTGTATAATGTTTATCAGATACTAATGTTGGCATACAATTTTTTATACTAGCCTGTCAGGCATGATGTCATAATATGTTCCTGTTCTTGACTGATGTCAGTGTATGATTGTGCTAGAAAAAAATGTTCTTCTACCAGTGCACTTATCAAGTTAATTGATAAACAAATAAATGAATATAAGTGAGTAAGCACATACAATAATAAATCAGGGGTTAGGAGGGGGGCCTAATGGTTGAGGTGTTTGCCTCATAAACACAATGTGCAGGGTTTGAATCTCACAAAGGATAATTTGCTAGGCGTAAAATGGCTCACAAGAGCAGTTAGCCTATTACTAATCTATGAACATTTACATTAAACTATCCTATCACAACTTAGTGCTGAAGACATCACCTAAACTTCCACAGGTAGCTTCTCTTTTTTACACATTTACTACCTCCATCTAGATCATCTTTATTCCATGATACATAAACCAGTGTTTGTACATCTCTGACTATCAAGTTACCAGTTTAGTCTACTCAGTTCTCAAATTAATTGTACTAATACTTTAAAAAGTGTTTCTGATTGTCTATGATTATTTCTTGATTTGTTCCTTATTCTGGAGGTAAGAGGTTGAGAGCTACCAGTTCAAACATGGTATTAAATGCTCACAGAGTTAATATTTTATGGTGTTTTATAGTATCTGACCAGCTCAACAAGTGTTATCTAAGGATGTAGTTAATTCAGGCCACTGCTCAGAGATATTGCTATTAACACTGCTTCTAGCTGCAGCAAAAGAAAATGATTTATTTATTTATTTTATTTATTTAACATTTGTTTACTAGGAAAGTCACTTACCAGCTACCCATTTTTCAGTAATATACTTAGTGAGTATTCTGGCAAACTTAAATATTTCCTGAAAATGCCCCTTTTATAGAGTTTAGGCATTTAAGTAAAGCCGTCATATCTCCCAAGGCATGTTTTTCTAGGGGTTTCAGACAAAAAGGGCTGATTTCGAGAGGCTAACTGCATAGTGCTAATGTCAGTGCACTGTTGTTGTGGTCTGGTACTGCTATGGAGCTACCAATTCACAGATATGCAAGAGTCACATGCAGCAAAAGGTCATAGGCAGCTCATTTGCATGCTGTGGGCATTGACGAGAGGAGCTGCAGTTTCAAAAGGTTGTGACATGATGAATCGTTATGGCAGTAAAGTGTCCCTGAGGGTGGCAAGCCTGGAATAAGTGGGGGAGTATTCCTAGTACACTGAAAGTACATAAGTAGTTCTGAAAAATATATGCAATGGGGGCATAAGGTGCCAAGAAGGTTTAACTTTATTAGTGTGTAATTAAATAACCGCCGTACAAGTATATCCAAAGTCGGCAGAAGCAAGAAAGCCCTGGCTAACCCTAATGTAATCTCAACAGAAGCTGAACCCTCTCACTGAAAATTCATATGTAATGTCCTTGTAGACTACCCTTACTCCTTCCAGTGCACTCATAAATGATGGTACAGCTTTAGTTAATGTTGTTAAACAAGTCCTTGAACATGTTCCGTGCTCTAGGACAACTGCACCAGAGGCCTTGGCAGTTACTGTGAAACCAGCTGAAGTTAGACTTGTAACAGTGCATCCTCTGGGGTTGTGCTCTATTTACACTAAATGAAGGCTCTGACAATCTCCTGCTGTTATGAGCTCATGTATTGAACTATAGTTTCTGCAAACCTTCCCGTGGCAGAAACCAGTGAAACTGCGGCAGAAGGCATATGAATAGACTGGAGGCAGTGGCCCCATATACAGGTTGCTGGAAAAGTAGAAAGGTGAGCACTATCCTATACATATTGCAGGGTTTATGGAAAACTGTGAGTTATCCTATGCATGATGCAGGGCTCATCCTATTTTTTTCAACTTCTACAAACACATCCCTGGGACAAGGAAATGAGGGGGAAAGAACAACCCTTTTCCTTCTAGCCTGGGGCAGGGAAATGAGGGGGAAAAGGCAAGTGATGCAGCCAGAGTTTTCTGACTTAAAGAGAGCTCTTGCACTGTAAGAGAGCAAATGGATCAGTGTGCTATTGAATGGCATCCAGCTATTAGATGTCAAGATGAAGGAGAGTTAGAAAAAGTATATTTATAAGACTGCTGTTAGTCACATAGCATGTGTTGTCTTAGCATCATTTTTAGCGTAGCTTTCCATCCTGTCCTGCTTAGTCTTGTGGAAGCTTTTGCTACACTAACTGTTAACTCATTTTCTGCCAACTTTTCAAAGTAGTCTCTAATTTTTCATCTCTGCTCCTCATCATATGCGTTCTGGAGTTCTTACACGTATCCATTCAAGAACTCGTATGATTTCATCAGTTTGTAAATCCCACTACCTTCCCAGAGGTCCTCCAGTCACTGCCTCCTGTGTAGTCTTGTCTGCCATACTCAGGAAGAGGAGAATATTTTTTGTCTATAAATAATGAGTTTAAAAAATCATTTTGCATCCTTAATGCAGGCATACTTGACGTAATATTAGTTGCTCACACATACAGTAAACTTTGTGAAATCAGAGTCCCTTGCGTATAGCACAAGGGATACTTCTCTAGTTGGCACATTCATTATTTTAAATGCCTTCAGATCTGCTAAATTTCTACCCCTATCTCTTTTTTTTTTCCTTTCACAAAATACATGTAGTAAAAAATGGCACCTGTAAATGCAGCATCCTGTATGGATATGAACAAATCCTATACCTCAGTTTGTCTGTTGTAGTCTGCAGTTCCACTACTAAACATTAAAATGTACCACTATGGCTTTATGCATTTTACTTCTTAAAAGGCCTGTAGTCCTGCTGAGGCCACTTAAGGTGACTGTTTTTTAGAGGAACTGTACATAGTAGCGATATAAAAATGGTGTCAGAAACACACTTTGCGAAAGTGATAAGGATTATAACAATTAAGGTACTGGCATTCAGTGCATCTATGCAGGACCAAGTAAATTTAATATATGGATATTAAAGTGATACCACTGCATCAAGATGTTGTAATGTTTCTTTAGTCCCCCAGTAGATATACTTTTAGGGTCAGTAGCATGTCAGGAAACTGTACCAGTTCTTATCCAGTTCAGTTTGGAGGTACAGATTAGTTCCACACTTTCTACATTTGTTTCAATTTGAAGGTCACTCTAACACACACTGCTCCTAAACAGTGGATGCAAACTTGTTCCTGGATGTAATATCAGAGCTCCTAGTGTTTTTTACTGTAGCTGTGGTCTTAATTTTTCAAATGTTTTTTCATCACGAGAGTGTATTTTTGGATTTTGTCTATCCTGTTATTTAAAATTGCCAGCATCGGATGTGAATTGCATACCACACTTACTGCATGAGTATTTATTTTCACTTCCTCTTCAAAGCCCTATGTTCTTTGTTTTGTAATATCTACTGTAAAGTATGTAATTTATACCAGTATTATCAGTAATGCTAGCTTTCACTTCTGGCTTAAAACTGTATACCCTGAAGTTTTTTATATTTCTCAACCAATGTTTTTGTTTCTTTCAAGGACTTGTAAGTCTTGTTAGCTATTTTTGCCCAAGTTGTGGCTGGAAAGGGTTTGTGAATCAGACATCTGATTACCAAACCAACAAATACCTTTCAGTACAACTTGTGTACAAGCATCATTGGCTTCTGTGGCCCAAAAGTAAATCACTGCTGTTTACATTCGCACATATATTAACACACACGCACACACACACACACACACACACACACACACACACACACACACACACACACACACACACACACACACGTACACACACACACGCGCACACACACACACACACACACACACACACACACACACACACACACACACACACACACACACACACACACACCAGACCTTGTATTTTATAATGCAACATTGCTTGTCTTATGAATGGGGTGCCATATTTTATAAAACTAAAGTCTGTACTATCCTTGATGGGTTTGGAGTCCAGCAGTAATAATGGAGAAAATATGTGTATTAGTCCTGGTGTCTTAAGCAGTTTCAGGACATCATAATTGTATTTTATCTTCACTCACTAAACAAGCCAGAAGTTTCATCTCTCTCTCTCTCTCTCTGTATATATATATATATATATATATATATATATATATATATATATATATATATAAATATATACATATATATATTTTTTTTAATTATAACCTTATAATCTCGCTGTCAAATTCAAGTCCCCTTTAAAAGAGAGGCCTGGGGAAAAACAAGCTAAGTGACTTACTCTGGGTCATACATCATGAAAACGGAAGCTAATAAGATTCAAACCCATTTTTTTAGCTTTGTAGGTCAATGAGTCTTATGCAGTATGTTATACCATTTACTAGGTGTTTGGCTTCAAAAGTCACATCAATGGGAACTATGTGGCTTTGCTGTAATCCTAGGGCACTGGCATATTTTTCTGGCTATTAAAAATGTTGCATGGCCATCCCAGTCTCAGTAACATAATTTTAACAGTTTCCTTTGCAAATGCAACTTGGAAACTTGCACGCATAACTGTATAAGCCCTTCATAGTCTTTTTTTTCAGACTGCTAGGCTACCATAGGATAGTACTTTTTGACTTTGAGCACTGTTCTAGTCTTTCAGCCTGATAATCTTGAATTGATGTAAAACTCAACTGTTACTTTGCTTTCTAACATTTATAATGTATGCAATGTTTCACAAGAAACCCTCAGGGAAAGCAGATATGCCACCACTCTGTGTGAGGTATTTACTGTGACTGCCTTCTAGGAGATATACCACATGACATTCACTTCCTGTCAGTGAACACTAGAATATTTAAAGATATATGGACCATGGTGGTGCTGCGGTAGCATTGTCGCCTCACAGTAAGACGTTGTCCTGTTCGATTCTCAGCTAGAGTGTCTTCTGTGTGGAGACATCCGTGAATGGGCGTACCTTCATTGAAGGTTGTGCGTCAGGGCTGACAACTCGGCACGTAAAAATCTACTGCCAATCATTAGTGGACCGGAGTTCCACTGTGGCGACCCCTAACCAGGAAAAGCCGAAAGACACAACATACTACATTTTATAGTTCACACTGTTCTTATGACTTCTTCTTCTTTCGGCTGCTCCCGTTAGGGGTCGCCACAGCAGATCAACTGTTTCCGTTTCCTCCTGTCCTCTGCATCTTATGACTAAATACTAAAATAAAACATTTTCAAATGTAAACTGTAGTCTGGAATTAGTGTATTACATACAGTGTTGTTTCATTGTAACCAACATAGTGTGCAGTCCATTACATAATCATTGGGCTTAATTGTGCTCATACTAACCTAATTCCTGTACTGTTTACGTAACTAGTCATTATTACTGTAATGGCTTCACCATAATAGTTCAAGTACTCTGTAATAAATACTTTTCCTTGTATTTTCTATTGACAGTGCCTTAATTTGAATGCTCTTTGTCTTACTGCATCATGAAACTGTGTACTCTTACTGTTACAGGAGTGTTATATACTTTTTATAATTATTGCAGTATTCTTTATGTGTAACCTAACTGCAGAATTACTATACAATGAGTATATCGCAATGGCTAGATACATCACAGTTACTCTTCTTAGATGTTCTGCATTTAATGTTAGGAACTCTACAGAGAAACTGTACAAATACTTGGGTACACTGTAATCTGTCATGATTACTTTGGTACTCCATACTAACTGAATCATATCAGGGTGATCTGTGCAGATATCATAATTACTGGAATATACTGTACTCACTGTTTCACAGAGAAGTACTGTGTACTCATCATTGCATAATAATTTACCTATTTGTTTGCACAGGTGATCTGGACTGAGGATCATTTTATGTTATAATCCAATGTAGAGGCAAAGTATACAAATAAAAGCAACTACGGTAATGCAAACTGAATAGCAGTATCACATACCATAATGGTGTTTCGGGAATAAAACTTATAGCAGTTACATTATTAAAACATAAGTCAGTTTCAATTGCACTGCAAGCAAACATGCCAACACCAACATATTGCCACCAGGGCATTACAGTATAAACAGCATCACTGCCAAGTACAGTAATAGAAATTCAGAGGAGGGCTACACTCATAACATACAAAATAGATGCCAAACCTCAAAATCATACTTTAGATAGAAACTGAAAGACTAGGGTGCAGTAGATCCATTGACAAACGAAGCAGCAAATGAAACAACATACTTTATCACATCTCTCTACAGCACTGACATCTATGTTCAGTAGCAAGGAAAATCCATTGGTTTGCAGTTAAATTCCACCGAATGTCAGATGCTTCTGATGTAGACTGGATTCTGATTTCAACATGCAGTCACCACCTTACCTTTCGATATCTGAGACAGAAACGTAAATTGTACTGTGTATCTAGTGTGGCACATACATGTTGCATCATTAAGAAAGAAAAAACGGATGGACCTGTACACTGTAGCACTTTTATTAAACCAAAACTGAACGCTTTCGTCAGTTGTACACAATGACGTCTTCAGAATGGCATCAAAACCCAATCCAATCCTTTATATATAATAAAATTGAAGTCACATGCCCTGACAAATCAGTAACTAATTATTCATTTAAAAAAAACTGACATTTAAAGGTACCAAGACAACTAATTTAGAAATGAATTTATTCCAATCAATTAAAAACACACATAAAAATACAATGAAATAGTTTCCCCATCAACACTAAACACCTCACGTTTGGTGTAAAATATAAAGTACAAAATACACTATTAAATATGATAAAAGTAAATATGCATTGTTGCTACTCATAAATAAACATTTATGGCTATATCTACTCTGTCTCTATAGGATGGACTCAGTTTTAGTTTCAACACAATGCTAATGGAAACAGATTCATTGAGGCCTGGGGGAATGGTGGCATTGCACCCTACTGCCATCTCAATTCCTTGCATTCGAGATGGAGGTCAGGTGCCCCACCCCTAGGACCTAAATCAACTTTATCAATAGCAATATACTTGAAATTGTGAGTGGGATGTTTTTTGATATGTTTAGCCAATGCATTTCTGTTGTCATCCTTTTGGATATCGTACTCATGTTTATATATCCTGTTTCTGAAAAGCCTTCTCATTTTGCCAGTATAAAAACTTTCACATTCTTGGCATTTGGCAACATGTATAATCTAGAAGCAAATAAAACATACAGTGGAATGAAGCACGATATCTCTCTGCAAACACAAAAAACTCAAGGATTCATCATATACAAAAAACGAGCAGCATTTATTTTGGTTAGCACTTTCACCACTGGACAGGTGGCTTACCATAAAACAAAATAGAATGAAAATCAAAAACATTCTATATATACCTACAACCTCATCATGTGCACAAATATGCCTTTTCAGTTTAAAATCCAACTCCCTTTCGAAACATCTCATTATAGCAATAACCCATGCCTGGGTGTGGGTAATGCTGGATTTACCCACGGTTGGCGTGGTTTGGTCGAGGCGGCCTCGGGACCAAACAAAGCCAACCATGGGTAAATACAGCATTACCAACACCCAGAAGTGGGTTATTGCTATTATACCATGACATTATTTAAGAAAAGAAACTATTACTTTTCTTAAATAATGGCATAGTATAATGCTTGTTTACTGCCCTTCCGCAGATGTCTGGCATCCGCTGCAGTTCTGATGTACTGCGCGCCTGCGCAGTACATCAGAGCTGTGGGCAAAAGCAACGGAGAAAGCAAGATCTCCGTTGCTTTTTTACTGTTTCGCTATGTTAAATGGGTTTAACATAGCGAGACAGCTTTAAAATAAGCAACGGAGATGTCCGTTGCTTATTTTAAAACTGTTTCGCTATGTTAAACCCATTTAACATAGTGAAACAGTAAAAAAAGCAACGGAGATCTTGCTTTCTCCGTTGTTTTTTTTTAAAACCTGTCTCGCTATGTTAAATGGGTTTAGCATAGCGAGACAGCTTTAAAATAAGCAACGGAGATCTCCGTTGCTTATTTTAAAGCTGTCTCACTATGTTAAACCCATTTAACATAGCGAGACAGCTTTAAAATAAGCAACGGAGATGTCCGTTGCTTATTTTAAAACTGTTTTGCTATGTTAAACCCATTTAACATAGCGAAACAGTAAAAAAAGCAACGGAGATCTTGCTTTCTCCGTTGTTTTTTTTTAAAACCTGTCTCGCTATGTTAAATGGGTTTAGCATAGCGAGACAGCTTTAAAATAAGCAACGGAGATCTCCGTTGCTTATTTTAAAGCTGTCTCACTATGTTAAACCCATTTAACATAGCGAGACAGTGTTTTAAAAGTAGAGTTATACTAATAGAAAAAAGTCCGGGCGACCGGACCTTTTTCCATTAGTATAACTCGATTTACAATGTGCATGCTGGCCAATCAGCGTGCACGTTTTGGGGGGGGGTCATGGTATAATACACAATCACGTATTACGTGCACGAAGCAGACCATTTAAAGTGATAGCATAAAAACATAGAAACATATGTAGCACTCTGAATTCCCACATTTACTAATCAGAACCTTTCAAATTTTACATTCACCCTGAATTCACTAATAAAATAATCCACTTAGAACTTGTAAAACCAATATGTGCATTGTATCACATGCACTCTAACTGAAAATTGTATCTGCACCAGTAGCACTGAATGCACGTAACCCTTAACATCTTTCTCTCATGCACAAACCCATTCAACACCACCCTATCCATTGTGGAGTAAGTCTGCTTCGTGCACATAATGCGTGATTGTGTAATGAGATGTTCCGAAAGGGAGTTGGATTTTAAACTGAATAGGCGTATTTATGCACATGATGAAGTTGTAAGTATATATAGAATGTTTCTGATTTTCATTCTGTTTTGATTTATGGTCTGAAGAAGCCACCTGTCCAGTGCTAACCAAAATAAATGCTGCTCGTTTTTTGTATATGACAAATCCTTGAGGTTTTTGTGTATGCAGAGAGATATCATGCTTCATTCCATTGTATGTTTTATTTGCTTCTGAGTATCACTATCATTTGTGTGCAGTGGCTCGTTTATCCGTTGGGGCATTTACTTTGCTATTTTTAACATATACAATCCCCCTACTGTAACAAAAGTACCTATGCATAAGTTTGATGACCCCCAGATTTTGAATAGGCACCTCAGATGCCTCCAGTATGTATCTGCATTGAGGGCACTGGTCACATTTGGCTATCAACCCTCCAAATTAGTGGCTGGTTGTCCTTCTAAAAGAGTTTTAAAACAAGAGTCTTTCTTGTAAACAATGGCTGGTTTCATCCCCACCTTTTTCAGATGGTCTTGTGCCACCCCAAAAATGCTCCAGTTGTGACAAATCATGTTACGAATACCTTGGAAGTGTAGGTTGTAGGGTAGCACTAAAGCTTTCTGAAAAAAAATGTGTTGACCTGTGATACTATCTCATAATCTCTCTTAGTCCCCAATAATGGGCTAAAGTGTCCAAGTCTTTTCCTTTCAACTTCTTTGACTATATTATTCAAAAAGGGTCCTGAGTACTCTTTTTCTCTCAAGTATCCCCCTTAGTATGGAACATTCTTCCTGAAAAACAATGCCATTACTCATGATGTGAGCTAGTCTCACATATTGCCCCTTCACCAAAGATCTCATCTGGTGAAGGGGATGACAACTATCAAAATGGAGTAGAGAATTTGAGTACATGTGCTTCCTAAACAAAGCAGACTTGAATTTCATCTGGATTTTATCTTTGATAATGGAAACAGCAAGATAATTTACCTTATCCTCCTGTACATTCATTGTGAATTTCAAAAAATGCATGCTGGAATTTAGAAACTGGAAGAACTGGTCTAACCTCTCCCTAGTTCCAGTCCAAAAAATGATGTTTTCTAAAATTTGACCATATAGGGACCAACTGTTCATTTGTTCTGACAAATTCAGAGTTAAAGACTACTTTGTTCAAACATTGTGCTAGGACCATATTGGCGAAAGCAATGGCACAAGCGTCTTCCATTGCAACTCTTTTCTTCTGTCTAAATAACTGATTTTCAAACATTATAAAATTGTTTTCAAGAATGGCCTCCATAAGTATCCTGATAGTAAAAATCTTAGTGTGGTCAAAACCTGAATTCGAACATTAAAAGTCATAAACCATTTCAAGGCCTTCTTCATGGGGGGTAGCTGAGAATAAGTCCTGGACATCTATTGTTACAAACAACAAGTCAGTGGAATATAGATCACTAGATACCTTGGATAAAATATCCCAAGAATGTTTGTGAAGTACCTACATTTACCAAGTAACCCTTTAGTATGAAAGTCAATGAACTTGGCTAAGGGGAAAGTCTTGAATGCTTTGGCATCTACAATAGGTTTCAATGGGGGGGGGGTCATAGATATTTTTGTGTATCTTGGGGATGCATAAAATGGTGGGGGGTCCTGGGATAAGCTACTTTAAACAAATCATAGTTGGCCAAGCTAATTTGGTCATTATACACTAAATCATCTAGCATAACATCAATCCTTTGGTATGCTATGTTCTTTTCATTGATCAACACCTCTTCGTATGTGTCAGTCTGGGTCTACTATGTTAGCCTGACAGTCCACAACACCAACATCCACAACACCGACACCACAAGAACGAAACCGCAAAAACACGAAAGTTCACATGCCCGACAAACCACAATACCCACAGTTAACAAAACAAAATGTTCGCTGTTCCACACAACATACACACAACACAAGCACACCAACAACCTAAAAACCTACACTATACCTTACACACAACTATCTATGCACTAATCTTAACCCAAACCCTAACCCTAAGGTCCGTCACTATTGCACACTTACCTTACCCGCACCCTAACCCTAACTCACTTAATCCGCCCCTAACACTCAAGTCCCTCACTATCGCACACTTACCTTACCCGCACCCTAACCCTAACTCACTTAATCCGCCCCAACCCTCAAGTCCCTCACTATCACACACTTATCTTACCCGCACCCTAACCCTAAGTCCCTCACTATCGCACAGTTACCTTACATGCACCCTAACCCTAAATCCCTCACTATCGCACACACACCTTAAACGCACCCTAACCCTAAATCCCTCACTATCGCACACTTACCTAGTCATGCTCACAGGTTTTCCATGTCAGTGTTTTCGCTGTCGGGATTCCGAGTTGTCGGTTATCTGCTCTGTCGGTCTTCTGGCATCGGTGATGTCATTGTCGATCTTCCGAGCTTTCGTTCTAACATAGGGAACCTGTCAGTATACAGTAAAAGGAACATTCTGTTAATATAGTCGTTGACATTCATAATCACCAGGCCCCCACCTTTGTCAGGTTTCATAGTTCTAACAGAACTGTTGCTGGTAATTTCCTTCAGCAACCCCATTTCAACAGGGCTAAGGTTGGAGGGACTTACATTAACATTACAATAACTTCCTTATATCATTTTCATATATTTTGTCAAATACATTTATCAGGGGGTGCAAAGGTGGATCAAATACACTGGTTCTCTTACAAGGGATAACTGCATCAAGCCCATGATTGTTATCACCAAAATAAAATCCAAAGTTCAATTTTCTAACAAATAACTTAAATTGCATCAGACCATCATCAATTCTAGCTCTTCTAGCTGGTACAAAGGCGAGTCCTTTTTCAAATAAATCAGCCCAACTGGTATTAACATTCATCTCACTCAAACTATAAATTTTAAAATCACCTCCTTACATCATTTTCACACATTTTGTCAAATGGTTTTAATTGATTGGTAGAAATTCATTTATAAATTACTTGTATTGGTACCTTTAAATGTCAGACTTTTAAATGAATGATTAGTTACTGATTTGTCAGGGCATGTAACTTCAATTTTATTATATTTAAAGGATTGGATTGGGTTTTGATGCCATTCTGAAGAATTCATTGTGTACAACTGATGAAAGCACTCAATTTTGGTTTAATAAAAGTGCTACAATTTATGGGTCTATCCGTTTTTCCTTTCTTAGTTTTGTTCATTTTTTTCTTTTTTGTTGTTTTCATGTTTTATCATTATTACCAAGGTAGTGTGTCTCTCTCACCTACTGCAAGATTAAATAAATAGTAATTTAATGAAACAGCCCCCTGATCCATTGATTTCAAGAGATAATATTGCAAAGCAGTAGCCATCTCATGCACCAAGGGTCAACAGTAATGCTGATGCAGAAGGTTTAGGAAGATAACATCATGGTTACTGTAGCATGCATTGGTAGGCCATTGACCTTACTCATGGGTGGGCAAGGGTGCCTCTTGGCACCAGCTAGAGTAATAGAATGACTGATTGTAGTATACTTATGTTATTAGATAGTTTAAAGACTACCTTATGTAAGTCATACTCTATTCCAGGCATCAGGATTTTATTTACCTGCTTATTTCATAACACACATCAAGGTTAGTGGGCTGGTCTGAGGATCCTTCTAAACCACAACCCAGGCCTGTCAAAAAAGCCAGTACAATGACACTTCAATACATGTTCAGTAACAGGAACAAACAAGACAAAGAGAATATCTTATAACACTATAAATAATTTAAGATATTATATGAGCAAAAAACAATAAGTTCATTTTAAAAGAGTAAATAAAATGACTTGGAACACAGGAAGTTCAAGTGAAGATAAAGGAAAATATCTTATTACATTGGAAAAATTGGATTACTGCACAGGCCTTTAAGTGCAATGCTAACCTAAATATATAAGCAGTAACACTCATACACTTTAACAGTATGTTTTTGTGTATGTGTTTTTTTTTTGGGGGGGGGGTTGAGGCACTGTGACAGTGTGTAAGTGGGTTACTGCATGTCTATGTATGAATGGATGTCGTGTGTGTGTGTGTGTGTGTGTGTGTGTGTGTGTGTGTGTGTGTGTGTGTGTGTGTGTTTGTGTGTGCATGAACTGTGAGTGTGAGATAATGGGTTCTTGCAAGTCTGTGTGTGAATGAGTGTTTTTTAGTGCTGTTTTGTCTGTACGTGTGTGTGTGTGTGTGTGTGTGTGTGTGTGTGTGTGTGTGTGTGTGTGTGTGTGTGTGTGTGTGTGTCCTTGCAGGTCCTGGAATTGGATGGGGGTTATTGCCTGATTGTCTTCCTTTTGGTAACAGCACAGCTGGTAGATGCCCCACTATGTATTTTTCCCAGCTGCATAGTGTAACAACTGATAGCTATCTAAATTCCCAGGTAATGAGATGATGCCTTTAAGGGGAATCTGGATGACTAGGAATTGCTGTAATGCACTGCAGTACAAATCAACTCTTTGTTGCAGGGCAGTGTACACTGTAGTGATATTTATTATGATTAGTCACATGATTTGAAAGTTAGTGGTATTGCAGTAATCAAGGTGCAGCAACTTTAATAAAATAGGCTGGTAGAAGAGAGGCATGACCAAAAGAATCCAGATGGATTTTCTGAAGGAGATAGGACTGTTCAAAGTGAATACAAGAGAAATTAACCTATATGTTTTATTTACAACAGCCTGAAAAACGTTAAGTGCTGTGGCTGGATTTTAGGATGACTACTGATTGGCGTATTATATTTAAAGCTAGTTCACTTAGTTAACAAACAGGCAAACATACAAACAAGCAAGCAAATAAGCAGGCAAATAAATAAATAAACAAAGCTATTACATATTATCCAAATCTACCAAACTAGCTGTTCGATGACCAAATAGTTTCCTAAATTTGCATCCAAAAAGAACATATTTGCATTCAACAATCCTTTTCAGCTTTATTGGAAACAACCACTGAGGTGTTTTACATTTACAGCTCTGGCAGCCAACAGCAGCCCTCACTGATTATGACTTGCAGATCAACATAAAATGCTGCATGACTCAGGCATATCACCTGCTATAGGTCATATGTTGTATATGTTGTTTGCGTGCAAAATAAAAGACTTCATTATGAACGTTTTTCAAACACAGATGTTAATAATCTACAAGTAAAATGTTATTCATTTTAATGGAGTTTCTGAGTTTGAAAATAACATGGATTAAGTATGAATGTCATTACCAAGTATCCTTTGCAGGATGACATTCGTCAATTTTCATATAATATAAAATCACTTAAAGTTTGTCTTTATTCATTTTTATGAGGAGAATGACTTGAGTCACTGTCTCAGTAATCAGTCATCAAAGTAAATGTTGATGTAGTCTTTGTACTTCTTTTAATTACATACAAACTTTTGGGACAATGTTTGACAGCGCTACAAAATAGCTATTTATTTGGCCTTTGTCTATAAATCTACAGACTGTTTTATATTCTATAAGTCTATAATGTCAACCTCAAAGTTTAAAATTCAAGGAAAAAAATCACACACTCAGCATTCACAGAGAAAAAGGCAGTAAATATTCACTATAGCATGTTTAAATCTGCAGGTCAGCATATGGAAGCTTTGACTTTCTCAAGATCACCTGCAAGGTACAACCATGCATGATACAATAATGTATCAGTTGGAGTCTGAGATCTAAGATCTGCTGCAGGGTGAGTGAAGATGGTTGTTGATGATGATGATGATGAGTATTATGGGCTGAGGGTATGCTTCTGTACCACCAAGGTTATTGTGCATTATCTCACTTGTAGAAATCAGGAGGCATAAAGAAGGAGGGTGGGACAGCAACTTGCAAAAGGTGAAAGAGGTAGGATAGCCGCTTGCAAAAGGTAATATAAATTGGCAAAAAAACAGGGATTACACATGAGTGGAAATTAGGAAAAGTAGGGAACTACAATGGGATACAAAATAAATCAAGGGAGCAGGGTCATAGAGAGCCAGGAAAGTGCCTAGAATGCCATGGCAACACTGTGATAGATACAGATTGTGATAACATAGTGGACAAGTAAGCTAGCACAGACTATCATTTGCTTAACAATGGAAGTCACATGGAGTTCTAGTAATGTACTCACAGCAGGATGAGCCCAAGGGAAATTTAGGGTAATATTTACATATCATGATTATGTAGTGGTGCATTCTGTTCGTACGAGGGGACATTTGTGAATTGCAGTCTTCTAACACGTATGCAGGAGTTATTTACTTGATTATGCATATCACTGATTATCACAACCTGATACTTCTGAAGATAAATGCAACACCTGGGCCACCATGAACTGGAGAGTGACCACTGCTTGATGTTCACTTGTCTTTATGTCACATAGGTATTCCATCTGCAGCCAATTAAAAAAAATGTAGATATCAGCCTTTCATACCTTGTCATATATAGGATGCCAAGAACTTCATTGACTGTAAACTATTACTGTTTAAATATATCTGACAAAAATGGAGTACTGCACTGAAACAGTTTTATTCATTTTTTTTATTTATACAGTGACACAGTATTCACTGGTGAGAAATAGCAGAAATCCGAAAGACACAGTACATGCACTGATAAAAATAATTCTGATTTTCCTTTATGATGAAAATGGTCACTCAGTATCTTTCCATAAATGTGATAGATTATTTAGCACAGTTCCCAGCTAAATAAAAAAATATGAAACTTTCCTTCTCCAGTGATTTCTGTACTTCTGAAATGCGAATAAATATTTCATACTGTCATAACTTGTTCTGTTTTTCCTGCCTCAGCCTAGTTGCTAAGCTAGGTTCTTGTCAGCATTTTCATGTGGGCCAGTTCCCATCCTCCCACTCAGAGGAAGTACAACATATAATACACACACACACACACACACACACACACACACACATACATATATATATATATATATATATATATATATATATATATATCATTAGCATTTGATACTTTGTGGTGGGGTCTGATTTATGCTGTCGATTAACTATTTTTGCATGAACCGTTCAGACTGAGCATATTGTACAGTCAGACCTTAAGAAGCTCAGCAGCAAACTGAACATCAGTACAACAGGATGTAGATGTTAAATCTGACTGCAAGTAATGTGAGATTTCTGGTGTGTGTTTGGACACATAAGAGTGTGTGCAGGTGTGTGAATGTATGTCTGTGCATGTGTGTGTGTGCATGGACATAGGATAGTGTGTGCAGATGTGTGTGTGTGTGTGTGTGTGTGTGTGTGTGTGTGTGTGTGTGTGTGTGTGCACGCGCACATATGTGTGTTTGCTAGCAGACAGGAATGGTGATAAACAGAACATAGTAAGATTAAATAAGACATAAAGTAGCCACAATAGATTCCTACAGGAGGATTAATGCTGCTGACTTTGCAACACTTTTTTTTAAATACATCTACCAGAAAACTTAAGAAAAAGGAGCTACAGTTTAGGATTACTCTTACCACCTTCAGTGTATTTGAATCAAGGTCCTGCAGCTGCTGAGGCAACAATGAGTTGTGTGGCACTATAGATGCAGCTGTCTAGAAATAAGATGTGTATAAGTGCATACCAGCTGGGTACATGTGGATATAATACATTAGCTGTAGGTAGGCCATGTACAAAACATCCTCTTGTACTAACAAAAAAGGGAAATCCCCCCCGAAACTCCAAAATATGCTTTCTGTCATATACTGATATTTTGTGCTATATTAATGTGTCAGCAATACTGTACCTGTTTCATATCACAGTTGGATTTGTTTTAATCCAAAATGGCAGTCATGGGGCCTGCCATAATGATTCAGTTTTGTTTTTCATAGATATTCCCTAGGATTTAATAAGGGCTACTGTCAGTGGTAAGCACTAATGTGGCCTTTTCTGCTGCTTGTGTTAGACCTTTCTGATTCTTAAACAGCCCAACCTCAGTGATTTTATGCAGTCTGTAGACTCACCACATCGTGCTGTCTTCGTGGACTTCAACAATGCTATTAAGGCATTCCAGGGGAGAGACATATGATAATTAGACATGTACTTTTCCCCAAAAATGCTTGTGGTATGGAATTTACTCTAATGTCTGGCATTACTGACTAACTGACATGGCAAGGATAAGAGGCAAAATCATGGATGTTCTGTAATATCAGGGACAAGTTGAGAGCTATGGGAAGTGTTAGTGTGTGTGTGTGTGTGTGTGTGTGTGTGTGTGTGTGTGTGTGTGTGTGTGTGTGTGTGTGTGCGTGTGCATGTGTGTGTGCATCTGAATGTGTGCATATCTGTGTGAGACAGTGAATAGGGGTGTGCCAGTGCCAATGTGATACTCGGGCTGCCAACTTTGATTATAACATCAAAGTGCTGATGAATTTATTTATTTATTTATTTAAATTTGTTGACCGGGAGTGTCCGACTGGACGTGGGTCCATTTTCAGCGGAGGCCTGGGGAGAAAAGCTCCACAGTAAAATAAACAGACAGTAGTTACACTGGATTACATAGCGATTAACAATTTAACATAGCAATTACTTACAACATATTTACAGATGAAGAACATAGTACATCAGTAGACAACTAGAATCTTTATCTGTGAAGTACATAACAGACATTAACAAATGTTACAATGAGAAGTTTCTGCTGTATAATAAGTACTAGGCTTATGAGCATCTGAGCTTGCTATAATCAAGGTAGTTAGTGGAGTGGAAAGAAAGGTAGTGGTTGGATGGGGTGGATGATATTAGAGTGGGAGTTGCAAGGGCATAGCCAGCATGTTTTTAGGTGCGCTTTTAGTAAAGTTTTGAAGTGGGTGCTTGATGATACGGAGGTAATTGTGGGTGGGAGTGAGTTCCATAATTTGGCTATGGCGCAAGAGAATAGTGCTTCACCAGCAGAGTTATTGGCTTTAGTGATCTGCAAGTGATTTTTGTTGCTGGATCTTAGTGGTCTCGTGGTGCAATAGGGTTGGAGTAGATTCTGGAGGGATGGGACATTTAGTGGATGGTTTACTAGTTTGTGGGTGAGTGAGAGTTGATACCACTGAAGGAGGTGAGGGAGTTCAAGCCAGCCCAGTTCAGCAAGTGAGAGACAGTGGTGACTACGGTAGGATGCCCCTGTGGCGAATTTGGCGATTTTGTTGTAGCAGGTCTCTAGCTTGTTTAGATCACATTGCCTTAGGTTGGTATATATTGGAGAAGCATAAAGTAGGGTGGAGATAAGGTGGGAATTTGCTACTGAAATCTTTGCTGCTTTGGTGAGAAATTGCTTATTTCTGTATAACGCTCCTAGTTTTTTATGGACTTTTTTTATGGTCATGGATATGTGAATGTCAAATTTTAGTTTATTGTCTATTTCCACTCCTAGCAATTTGGTGTGTTCAGTTGGGTATATAGTGGTGTTGTCTTTTGCTGTGATGTTAAGTGAGAGTTGTTTTGAGTATGTTTGGTGGGTTGGAAGATGAGTAGTTTAGTTTTGTTTGGGTTGAGTATTAATTGGGCATCGGATAACCATGTTTCAACAGAGGAAAAGGCTTCCTGTGTGACTTTTTGCAGTTTGGGTAGGTACTGGGCTGAGCAGATGATGGTCTAGTCATCTGCGTATTGTATGAGTGTGCCATGTTTGGTGGCAGAGGCTAGATTATTGGTATAAACAGAGAAGAGTAGGGGTCCAAGGATGGATCTTTGGGGAACCCCTATGGAGACAGGTAGTTGGGGAGATATGTCATTCTGCCATACAACGGATTGTTGGCGGTCAGACAGGTAACTCTGAAACTAGTTGGTGACTGTGAGAAGGATAGGTTATTGAGGACACAGATAAGTTGTTTGTGTGGGACCATGTCAAATGCTTTAGATAGGTCTAGGAAAGTAGCAGAGGAGAGATAGCCATTGTTTTTATGCTGAAGGATAGTGTTAGTAAAGGAGAGTAAGGCAGTGGTGGTGCTATGGTTTGGTCAGAAACCATGCTGAGTAATGGAAAGGAGGTTGTTAGTAAGGAGGTAGTCTGAGACCTGAGAGTGTATGCATCTCTCTAGTATTTTGGAGAGTGGAGAGAGAATAGCTATGGGGCAGTAATTGGTTAGTTCTGCGGAGGGTCCGCCTTTGTGGAAGGGAATTATATGTGATACTTTCCACAGTGTGGGAACATAACTTCTGACAGAGATCAGTTAATCAAGATGGATACTGGGTAGGCCAGAGCATCAGCTGCAATTTGTAGGTATTCACTTGGGAGGTTGTCTGCTGCTAATTTGGTGGGTTTAGTTAAGAGTTTTTTTTATGTTGGAGGTAGGTACAGGAGAAAAAGAGAAGGCAGTGGGGAGATTACTAGTTGAAGGTGTGGGTAGGAGGGGGGGTTGTGTTGTTTAGCTAGTGATAGTATGGTTTGGGTGAAGTGTGTGTTGAATGAGGTAGCAATATTTTCTGAGGAGTGAGGGATGTTAGGAGGAGGGGTACTGACTTTATCTGGGTGGAGGATGGAGTTTATGGAGGACCGGAATTGTTTGGAGCTGTGTTGTGATGAGTGTAGGGCAGACTGGTAGTATTGGAATTTGTCCTGTTTTATTAGCTTTTTGACTCTATTGCGTAGTTCTAGGAATTTCTGTCTAGCTGAGGGGGTTTTGGTTTTGCGCCAGTGCTCCCAGGCTTTATCCCTGTTTTTCATTTCTGACTTAGTGGTTTTCTGTAGCCATGGGGAGGGTTGTGCTTTGGTTCTGGAAAATCTTATGGGGACATGGTAATTAAGGATGTTCAGGAAGGTAGTATTAAAAAATTCAACTGCGTCATCTAGACTGAGGTACTTTAGAGGATGCCAGTTACATTCTTTGAGGGATGAGATGAATGTGAGTGGGTTAAAGTTTAGTTTTTTATGCATTTGATGGTAGATGACAGGTTTAGCTTGGTATAGGTATTTTTGAGTAGGAATGTTGGGGAGTGATCACTGTGGCTATCTGATAAGTAGCCTGTTATATATGACTGGGGGCTCTTACTGACTAGTATCCAATCCAGGGTAGTGTGGTTGCTGGAGTTTTTATTTATCTTGGTTGGTGACTGGACTAGTTGGGTGAAGCCATGAAGGTGTACATGATGGATTGGATTGTTGCCAGAACAGGATTGCCAGTCAATACTGAAATCACCTAAGATGATAGTTTCTTGGGGGAGATGGTGGGTAGACCAGCTGAGGAGGTTTTCTAGTGGAGGGATGTTTTGGCCAGGTGAGAAGTAGCATCCAATTATGTTGATGGTTTTGTTTTGGTTAATTTTGAGGTTGGTATATATTATTTCTTCATTGCCTATTTGTGGAGCTGATGATTTTAAGATCTGGATGTTTAGATGCTGTTTAAATATTATAGCTACACCACCTCCTTTTTTGTTTAGCTGGTCTACTCTTAGTATGCCGTAACCTGTAGGGAGTATTTGCTCACTGGTAATGTGAGGTTTTAGCCAGGTTTCTGTCAGGATGACTATATCTGGGGAGTACAAGTCCATGGTGGTATGGAGTTCATGGACTTTGTTGGATATACTTCTAATATTTTGGCTTAGTAGAAGGAAGTCTCTTGGCTTTCTATTGGCTGTAATATGGGAGAAGTTGTGGTTTCTAGTCTGATTATGAGGATTGGGGTTGGAGATGGTATGGCCAGGGTTGGGGTGGATGTCTCCACTTAGGGCTAGTTTTGATATGCATGAGATTATTAGTTTTCTCAGTTTTTGAATGTGTTTGTTTATAAGGGAAACTTTATGATTGTGCTCTGTGGGTAATAGGTATGGTGGGAGGGTTACTATGTTATGTTGTAGGGATGCTTTATGTTTGAGAAATATAGTTGGTAGAATATGTGGGGGTGCATAGGGATGGTTCTTGAGCTGGTGGGAGGGGAGCTGTGTGTGGGTGAGACATGAGTGGTGGTGTGAGTAGTAGTACAGTGGTAGTGGATGAGTGGGGGAATGATGGAGCTTTGGTAGGATGTAAGATATGCAAGGAGAGTCCATGCAGTGAGCATAGGAAAGGTATGCTTGTACATGTTAGTTGAGGAGGTGTGATAGTAGTGGGAAGATAGAGGAGGTAGTGTTGGGTTAGTGCTGTGGTTGGCTATTGGAAAGATGGGAGTGGTTTGAGTGCAATAAGGGTGGGGAGCGAAGCGGGTAGAGACCGTGTTAGTTGCTCGTATGAGGGGGCTGGAAACAATCACAAAGCAAAGACAATTATGTGTTAAGAAACAATCACAATTGACCAAGGACTGCTCTGAAACTGTAAGTCATTTCTTAATTTCTCAGGTGGAAAAACAGGATAACCTTGTATCAGTAGGCTACTGTGGTCATAGTTTAAATTAACAAACACACAGTATTGATCAGTTATGGATACTATTTGCTAACAGAAGGGAATAAGAGAAAGTGGAAGATGTGTGTGTGTGTGTGTGTGTGTGTGTGTGTGTGTGTGTGTGTGTGTGTGTGTGTGTGTGTGTGTGTGTGTGTGTGTGTGTGTGTGTGTGTGTGTGTGTGTGTGTGGTGGGGGGCTGCTTACAAGCCAAAGCAGAGTGCTCTCCAGGGGAAAATGAATATTGGCTCAAACAGGTAGACACATACTCAAAGTTAACTGTAGCTGTTTGCAGACAGTTCAGACCCGGACTGCGCTTTTCTTACAAGAATGTTAAAGGTGGTACTGCAGTTGAATACTTAAGAGTGGTGTTAGGTCTAGAAAAGAAGAGTACAGAGAGGAGTAAGCACTTTTGAGATGGTAAATATATATTATAAAGATTATAAAAAACACACTGAGCAAATAGCTACCACATGCAGGACAATGTCTTGAACCAACTACTTAGTATATGCAGATACTGAGCCAGTTGGAAGAACATAAAAAAAAAAAAAACCCAGACAGTTATGCAGTCACAGATAAAAATAAAGCGAGCAGCAATCTGTCGTGGTTCACTAATGTGATTCTATCCACCAGTAACAGCACAATTATACAGAAATCATTTAGACACTAGTATGAGCTGTCTACACACAACACAATTACACGAATAACATTAGTGAACAAGGTGCAGCTATGAAAATAGACCATACATACTATTATACTAAAAACAACTTGGTGCATACAAATGCTAGCATGCCATAGTAACATCCAATAATAAAGCATAAATCATATTAGATGTCTAACGCAATTCAACATAAACATATACAGTTGTAAAACGTCTAATACAATTCAACATAAATAGGCATTTACAGTTGTAAAACACTTACTGGAGAGACACTGAGCCTTCATGGGGCCTGTAGCAGAGTGGATTGTAGTTTTAAAAATGGTGCCTGCCACAGGTAATATTTATGAACTTTGGGATTGTCTTAAGGTAATAAACAGGGAAGGGGGAGGGGAGAACAAGGGTGTGAACAGGCAGTTCTTTGTACTGCTGCTAATGAGCCAAAGCAAAGATAAGTATGTGTTAAGAAACAATCACAATTGACCAAGGACTGTTCTGAAACTGTAACTCATTTCTTAATTTCTCAGGTGGAAAAACAGGATAACCTTGCATCAGTAGGCTACTGTGGTCATAGTTTAAGTTAACAAACACACAGTATTGATCAGTTATGGATACTACTTGCTAACAGAAAGGAATAAGAAAAAGTGGAAGATGTGTGTGTGTGTGTGTGTGTGTGTGTGTGTGTGTGTGTGTGTGTGTATGTGGTGGGGGGGGCTGCTTACAAGCCAAAGCAGAGTGCTCTCCTGGGGAAAATGAACATTGGCTCAAACAGGTAGACACATACTCAAAGGTAACGGTAGCTGTTTGCAGACAGTTCAGACCCGGACTGCACTTTTCTTACAAGAATGTTAAAGGTGGTACCGCAGTTGAATACTTAAGAGTGGTGTTAGGTCTAGAAAAGAAGAGTACAGAGAGGAGTAAGCACTTTTGAGATGGTAAATATATATTATAAAGATTATAAAAAACACACTGAGCAAATAGCTACCACATGCAGGACAATGTCTTGAACCAACTACTTAGTATATGCAGATACTGAGCCAGTTGGAAGAACATTAAAAAAAACCCCAGACAGTTATGCAGTCACAGACAAAAATAAAGCAAGCAGCAATCTGTCATGGTTCTCTAATGTGATTCTATCCACCAGTAACAGCACAATTATATAGAAATAATTTAGACACTAGTATGAGCTGTCTACACACAACACAATTACATGAATAACATTCATACTATTATACTAAAAACAACTTGGTGCATACAAATGCTAGCATGCCATAGTAACATCCAACAATAAAGCATAAATCATATTAGATGTTTAACACAATTCAACATAAACATATACAGTTGTAAAATGTCTAATACAATTCAATATAAATAGGCATTTACAGTTGTAAAACACTTACTGGAGAGACACTGAGCCTTCATGGGGCCTGTAGCAGAGTGGACTGTAGTTTTAAAAATGGTGCCTGCCACAGGTAATATTTATTAACTTTGGGATTGTCTTAAAGTAATAAACAGGGAAGGGGGAGGGGAGAACAAGGGTGTGAACAGGCAATTCTTTGTACTGCTGCTAATGAGCCAAAGCAAAGACAAGTATGTGTTAAGAAACAATCACAATTGACCAAGGACTGCTCTGAAACTGTAACTCATTTCTTAATTTCTCAGGTGGAAAAACAGGATAACCTTGTATCTGTAGGCTACTGTGGTCATAGTTTAAATTAACAAACACACAGTATTGATCAGTTATGGATACTACTTGCTAACAGAAAGGAATAAGAGAAAGTGGAAGATGTGTATGTGAGTGTGTGTGTGTGTGTGTGTGTCTGTGTGTGGGGGGGGGCTGCTTACAAGCCAAAGCAGAGTGCTCTCCAGGGGAAAATGAATATTGGCACAAACAGGTAGACACATACTCGAAGTTAACTGTAGCTGTTTGCAGACAGTTCAGACCCGGACTGCACTTTTCTTACAAGAATGTCAAAGGTGGTACCACAGTTGAATACTTAAGAGTGGTGTTAGGTCTAGAAAAGAAGAGTACAGAGAGGAGTAAGCACTTTTGAGATGGTAAATATATATTATAAAGATTATAAAAACACACTGAGCAAATAGCTACTGCATGCAGGACAATGTCTTGAACCAACTACTTAGTATATGCAGATACTGAGCCAATTGGAAGAACATTAGAAAAAAAAACCCCAGACAGTTATGCAGTCACAGATAAAAATATAGCGAGCAGCAATCTGTCGTGGTTCTCTAATGTGATTCTATCCACCAGTAACAGCACAATTATATAGAAATAATTTAGACACTAGTATGAGCTGTTTACACACAACACAATTACATGAATAACATTAGTGAACAAGGTGCAGCTATGCAAATAGACCATACATACTATTATACTAAAAACAACTTGGTGCATACAAATGCTACCATGCCATAGTAACATTCAATAATAAAGCATAAATCATATTAGATGTCTAACACAATTCAACATAAACATATACAGTTGTAAAATGTCTAATCCAATTCAACATAAATAGGCATTTACAGTTGTAAAACACTTACTGGACATACACTGAGCCTTCATGGGGCCTGTAGCAGAGTGGATTGTAGTTTTAAAAATGGTGCCTGCCACAGGTAATATTTATTAACTTTGGGATTGTCTTAAGGTAATAAACAGGGAAGGGGGAGGGGAGAACAAGGGTGTGAGCAGTCAGTTCTTTGTACTGCTGCTAATGAGCCAAAGCAAAGACAAGTATGTGTTAAGAAACAATCACAATTGAGCAAGGACTGCTCTGAAACTGTAAGTCATTTCTTAATTTCTCAGGTGGAAAAACAGGATAACCTTGTATCAGTAGGCTACTGTGGTCATAGTTTAAATTAACAAACACACAGTATTGATCAGTTATGGATACTATTTGCTAACAGAAGGGAATAAGAGAAAGTGGAAGATGTGTGTGTGTGTGTGTGTGTGTGTGTGTGTGTGTGTGTGTGTGTGTGTGTGTGTGTGTGTGGTGGTGGTGGTGGGGGAGGCTGCTTACAAGCCAAAGCAGAGTGGTCTCCTGGGGAAAATGAACATTGGCTCAAACAGGTAGACACATACTCAAAGTTAACTGTAGCTGTTTGCAGACAGTTCAGACCCAGACTGCACTTTTCTTACAAGAATGTTAAAGGTGGTACCGCAGTTGAATACTTAAGAGTGGTGTTAGGTCTAGAAAAGAAGAGTACAGAGAGGAGTAAGCACTTTTGAGATGGTAAATATATATTATAAAGATTATAAAAAACACACTGAGCAAATAGCTACCACATGCAGGACAATGACTTGAACCAACTACTTAGTATATGCATATACTGAGCCAGTTGGAAGAACATTAAAAAAAACCCCAGACAGTTATGCAGTCACAGATAAAAATAAAGCGAGCAGCAATCTGTCATGGTTCTCTAATGTGATTCTATCCACCAGTAACAGCACAATTATATAGAAATAATTTAGATACTAGTATGAGCTGTCTACACACAACACAATTACATGAATAACATTAGTGAACAAGGTGCAGCTATGCAAATAGACCATACATACTATTATACTAAAAACAACTTGGTGCATACAAATGCTAGCATGCCATAGTAACATCCAATAATAAAGCATAAATCATATTAGATGTCTAACACAATTCAATATAAACATATACAGTTGTAAAATGTCTAATACAATTCAATATAAATAGGCATTTACAGTTGTAAAACACTTACTGGAGAGACACTGAGCCTTCATGGGGCCTGTAGCAGAGTGGACTGTAGTTTTAAAAATGGTGCCCGCCACAGGTAATATTTATTAACTTTGGGATTGTCTTAAGGTAATGAACAGGGAAGGGGGAGGGGAGAACAAGGGTGTGAGCAGGCAGTTCTTTGTACTGCTGCTAATGAGCCAAAGCAAAGACAAGTATGTGTTAAGAAACAATCACAATTGACCAAGGACTGCTCTGAAACTGTAAGTCTTTTCTTAATTTCTCAGGTGGAAAAACAGGATAATCTTGTATCAGTAGGCTACTGTGGTCATAGTTTAAATTAACAAACACACAGTATTGATCAGTTATTGATGCTATTTGCTAACAGAAGGGAATAAGAGAAAGTGAAAGATGTGTGTGTGTGTGTGTGTGTGTGTGTGTGTGTGTGTGTGTGTGTGTGTGTGTGTGTGTGTGTGTGGTGGGGGAGGCTGCTTACAAGCCAAAGCAGAGTGCTCTCCAGGGGAAAATGAATATTGGCTCAAACAGGTAGACACATACTCAAAGTTAACAGTAGCTGTTTGCAGACAGTTCAGACCTGGACTGCGCTTTTCTTACAAGAATGTTAAAGGTGGTACCACAGTTGAATACTTAAGAGTGGTGTTAGGTCTAGAAAAGAAGAGTACAGAGAGGAGTAAGCACTTTTGAGATGGTAAATATATATTATAAAGATTATAAAAAACACACTGAGCAAATAGCTACCACATGCAGGACAATGTCTGGAACCAACTACTTAGTATATGCAGATACTGAGCCAATTGGAAGAACATTAGAAAAAAAAACCTTGCAGTCACAGATAAAAATATAGCAAGCAGCAATCTGTCGTGGTTCTCTAATGTGATTCTATCCACCAGTAACAGCACAATTATACAGAAATAATTTAGACACTAGTATGAGCTGTTTACACACAACACAATTACATGAATAACATTAGTGAACAAGGTGCAGCTATGCAAACAGGACATACATACTATTATACTAAAAACAACTTGGTGCATACAAATGCTAGCATGCCATAGTAACATCCAATAATAAAGCATAAATCATATTAGATGTCTAACACAATTCAACATAAACATATACAGTTGTAAAATGTCTAATACAATTCAACATAAATAGGCATTTACAGTTGTAAAACACTTACTGGAGAGACACTGAGGCTTCATGGGGCCTGTAGCAGAGTGGATTGTAGTTTTAAAAATGGTGCCTGCCACAGGTAATATTTATTAACTTTGGGATTGTCTTAAGGTAATAAACAGGGAAGGGGGAGGGGAGAACAAGGGTGTGAGCAGGCAGTTCTTTGTACTGCTGCTAATGAGCCAAAGCAAAGACATGTATATGTTAAGAAACAATCCCAATTGACCAAGGACTGCACTGAAACTGTAAGTCATTTCTTAATTTCTCAGGTGGAAAAACAGGATAACCTTGTATCAGTAGGCTACTGTGGTCATAGTTTTAATTAACAAACACACAATATTGATCAGTTATGGATACTACTTGCTAACAGAAGGGAGTAAGAGAAAGTGGAAGATGTGTGTGTGTTTGTGTGTGTGTGTGTGTGTGTGTGTGTGTGTGTGTGTGTGTGTGTGCGTGCGTGCATGTGTGTGTGTGTGTGTATGTGTGTGTGTGTGTGTGTGTGGTGGGGGGGCTGCTTACAAGCCAAAGAAGAGTGCTCTCCAGAGGAAAATGAATATTGGCTCAAACAGGTAGACACATACTCAAAGTTAACTGTAGTTGTTTGCAGACAGTTCAGACCCGGACTGTGCTTTTCTTACAAGAATGTTGAAGGTGATACCGCAGTTGAATACTTAAGAGTGGTGTTAGGTCTAGAAAAGAAGAGTACAGAGAGGAGTAAGCACTTTTGAGATGGTAAATATATATTATAAAGATTATAAAAAACACACTGAGCAAATAGCTACCGCATGCAGGACAATGTCTTGAACCAACTACTTAGTATATGCAGATACTGAGCCAATTGGAAGAACATTAGAAAAAAAAAACCCAGACAGTTATGCAGTCACAGATAAAAATATAGCAAGCAGCAATCTGTTGTGGTTCTCTAATGTGATTCTATCCACCAGTAACAGCACAATTATACAGAAATAATTTAGACACTAGTATGAGATGTTTACACACAACACAATTACATGAATAACATTAGTGAACAAGGTGCAGCTATGCAAATAGACCATACATACTATTATACTAAAAACAACTTGGTGCATACAAATGCTAGCATGCCATAGTAACATCCAATAATAAAGCATAAATCATATTAGATGTCTAACACAATTCAACATAAACATATACAGTTGTAAAATGTCTAATACAGTTCAACATAAATAGGCATTTACAGTTGTAAAACACTGACTGGAGAGACACTGAGACTTCATGGGGCCTCTAGCAGAGTGGATTGTAGTTTTAAAAATGGTGCCCACCACAGGTAATATTTATTAACTTTGGGATTGTCTTAAGGTAATAAACAGGGAAGGGGGAGGGGAGAACAAGGGTGTGAGCAGGCAGTTCTTTGTACTGCTGCTAATGAGCCAAAGCAAAGACAAGTATGTGTTAAGAAACAATCACAATTGACCAAGGACTGCTCTGAAACTGTAAGTCTTTTCTTAATTTCTCAGGTGGAAAAACAGGATAATCTTGTATCATTAGGCTACTGTGGTCATAGTTTAAATTAACAAACACACAGTATTGATCAGTTATGGATGCTATTTGCTAACAGAAGGGAATAAGAGAAAGTGGAAGATGTGTGTGTGTTTGTGTGTGTGTGTGTGTGTGTGTGTGTGTGTGTGTGTGTGTGTGTGTGTGTGTGTGTGTGTGGTGGGGCTGCTTACAAGCCAAAGCAGAGTGCTCTCCAGGGGAAAATGAATATTGGCTCAAACAGGTAGACACATACTCAAAGTTAACTGTAGCTGTTTGCAAACAGTTCAGACCCGGACTGTGCTTTTCTTACAAGAATGTTGAAGGTGATACCGCAGTTGAATACTTAAGAGTGGTGTTAGGTCTAGAAAAGAAGAGTAGAGAGAGGAGTAAGCACTTTTGAGATGGTAAATATATATTATAAAGATTATAAAAAACACACTGAGCAAATAGCTACCGCATGCAGGACAATGTCTTGAACCAACTACTTAGTATATGCAGATACTGAGCCAATTGGAAGAACATTAGAAAAAAAAAACCCAGACAGTTATGCAGTCACAGATAAAAATATAGCGAGCAGCAATCTGTCGTGGTTCTCTAATGTGATTCTATCCACCAGTAACAGCACAATTATACAGAAATAATTTAGACACTAGTATGAGCTGTTTACACACAACCCAATTACATGAATAACATTAGTGAACAAGGTGCAGCTATGCAAATAGACCATACATACTATTATACTAAAAACAACTTGGTGCATCAAATGCTAGCATGCCATAGTAACATCCAACAATAATGCATAAATCATATTAGATGTCTAACACAATTCAACATAAACATATACAGTTGTAAAATGTCTAATACAGTTCAACATAAATAGGCATTTACAGTTGTAAAACACTGACTGGAGAGACACTGAGACTTCATGGGGCCTGTAGCAGAGTGGATTGTAGTTTTAAAAATGGTGCCCAACACAGGTAATATGTATTAACTTTGGGATTGTTTTAAGGTAATAAACAGGGAAGGGGGAGGGGAGAACAAGGGTGTGAGCAGGCAGTTCTTTGTACTGCTGCTAATGAGCCAAAGCAAAGACAAGTATGTGTTAAGAAACAATCACAATTGACCAAGGACTGCTCTGAAACTGTAAGTCTTTTCTTAATTTCTCAGGTGGAAAAACAGGATAATCTTGTATCAGTAGGCTACTGTGGTCATAGTTTAAATTAACAAACACACAGTATTGATCAGTTATGGATGCTATTTGCTAACAGAAGGGAATAAGAGAAAGTGGAAGATGTGTGTGTGTGTGTGTGTGTGTGTGTGTGTGTGTGTGTGTGTGTGTGTGTGTGTGTGTGTGTGTGGTGGTGGGGCTGCTTACAAGCCAAAGCAGAGTGCTCTCCAGGGGAAAATGAATATTGGCTCAAACAGGTAGACACATACTCAAAGTTAACTGTAGCTGTTTGCAGACAGTTCAGACCCGGGCTGCGCTTTTCTTACAAGAATGTTAAAGGTGGTACCGCAGTTGAATACTTAAGAGTGGTGTTAGGTTCAAAGTTAACTGTAGCTGTTTGCAGACAGTTCAGACCCGGACTGCGCTTTTCTTACAAGAATGTTAAAGGTGGTACCGCAGCTGAATACTTAAGAGTGGTGTTAGGTTCAAAGTTAACTGTAGCTGGTTGCAGACAGTTCAGACCCGGACTGCGCTTTTCTTACAAGAATGTTAAAGGTGGTACCGCAGTTGAATACTTAAGAGTGGTGTTAGGTTCAAGGTTAACTGTAGCTGTTTGCAGACAGTTCACACCCGGACTGCGCTTTTCTTACAAGAATGTTAAAGGTGGTACCGCAGTTGAATACTTAAGAGTGGTGTTAGGTTAACACTAGTGGTACTACATCTTGCATCAAAAACATGTAAATTAGCTGATAATAAAGTCTTTAATCATTGCATTTAACCTGTCTCTGAATCATAGTTTTTTTTCATGATAGTGAAACAACCCCTTTTGGTTGCTGCTGTTTATGCCTACAGTGGGATTCTTTCTAATTAACACCTGGTGTTCATAAGGGTCATTTGCATATATCCCATGTTCCTCTGATTCAAGAGGTTTGAGAGGTCACTCATTGAAAGTTCCAGCTTGTCTGGAGTTTTCTTTTAGTTTTTACTGATTGTTTTTTGTGTGACCTTCACACTCTTGGTTTTAGTTTATTTGGGATATTTTGCAGGCACCCTAATGATAATGGACATCAGCTGGGTATAACAGCCCTGTGTTTCTTATGCTTAGTCAAGCACTCTGTTTGTCCTGTGCTGATGAGGTCATAACAAGGCCAAAATATGCATATCCACAACTATTGGGGTTTGGTTTTAGTGGCCTAAAATTGTCCGTTAAAATGACTAATCAAGTCATGGACATTCAGAATTGCCAATTAGCTGAAACACCAGGTGTTCATAAAGGTCTTTGGCATATATCCCATGTGCTGCTGATTCAAGAGGTTTGAGAGGTCACTCATTGGAAGTTCCAGCTTGCCTGGAGTTTTCAATTAGTTTTTACTAATTCTCAGCCTTTGTCTTTCTTGCATAGTGCAATCTGTGTCCTTGTATCACTAGTGCTAGATATAAGGAAGTGTTCTTCTTTAATTTATGCTGGATGTAAACACTACCACTGTAAATAATGCTCTGCTACTTAATTATCATCTGTTTACAATGCTTTCTGTGGTAACTATACCAATTCCTACTGAGCTAATTTCTCTGTTGTTATATTTATCTCTGTATTTTTGGATTGCATCCCAGGCAGACACTAAAACTGGTCAACTGTGATTAGTGCTCTAACCTGCTTAACAAACCAAAATAAAAGAATAAATACCCCGTAGAAGTTAATTTTTTTATTTTTTTTTCTTTTTCTCTGAATGATCCTGATTTATACTAACTATAGGTTGATTTATACATTTAAACCCACTTCAGGATATGAAAACTAAAATGACAGGCTTTTTGGAAGCAGACAAGCTTGTAGTCCTTAAAAATTGCTAGACTTTCCCTCATACTCATCTCAAACGTGTCAGTTCTGAGTAACAGTCCTTCTGTTTATATGTGGTAGCAAGTTGTCATGTTACAGAGATGATAAGGTTTTCAGTATTCTATTTTACTCTCAGACTATCACGCCTCACTATTCAAAAAAGAGAGCCCAAACCTAGTGAAAGTTCTGAAACATGGAAAGAAGAAATCTAAGATGAGATCTATGCTTTGTTTAGCAGAAGCATTTCTGAATAAAAATCATACCAAAAGAAGAGGGCAAAAGAAAGAATATAAAGAAAGGGACCAGAAGAAAAGGAAAGAAAATTGGAAAGTCCACAAATATTGTGACATGTATAGAAGACTCCTAGAACAACCCCATGCTGACCAAGATTTAATTTAAGAAGGGTTAAGGAGAAGTGAAGTTAAACCAAACGAAGAAAGGCTAATAATGGTAACCCAAGATAGTTCTGGCTGCAATATACTCATGGCTAAGGGATGGTCTTGTATATTGAAAGGCATAATATGTTTCAATGGGAATTGTTCAAACACTACAATACAGACATAGCTGAGAAGCATTATAAACATGAACTACAAAGCGTTGACAGTGATGAAATTCATATCACATGGGATCACACAATACTAACAGTTCAAGAAACAGATGCAAGAAAAACAGATACAGTAGCCCAAGAAAAAAGACAAATGTAGCATTAATCATAGAAATAGCCATACTTAGCAATTATAGTATATTATACAAAGTCACAAAATTTCAGGATTTGCAAGCAGAAGTGAGAGCAATGTGGAAGAAAGTAACCCAGAAAGTTCCAACAGTAGTAGGATCAACAGGACTGAAAAAAAAAAAAAAAAAAAAAAAAACATTTCCAGTCATAGCTAAACATGCTATCAATATAGGTAACCCTGCATAAACTGCAGGAGACAATCCTGGGTATGCTGCTGGTGCTAAGAAGAACTTGCTTGGCTAACGTCAAAGAGTGAAGCAATACTAATTTCATGAACTTTAATCATACATATCAAACAAATAGCAGAAAATAACTGACACCAGTCAGCTGAAATCTCATTAGTGTGGAACTATGCTATGCCGAACTACATATCCCTGAAACAACCATTGAAAATATATAAAACACACACACACACACACACACACACACACACACACACACACACACACACACACACACACACACACACACACACACATGCATGCACACACACACACACACACACACACACACACACACACACACACACACGCACACACACACAAATATTGTTCAATATTTTTGTGGGGGAGGCAAGCCCCCCTGCACCCCCAACCCCCCCTGCAAAAGCAAGGGTAGATTTCCCTGTCCTTACTGTAGTGCGATCTCCATTTGAACGCTACAAGAGGTACAAAAATAGCGTACCATATCCTGAAAATTGCTGAATCCATCATGCCTTGAGACTGGTACAGTATAAGAGAAGTCACATAAAGGCTGTATACTTGTAATCCTTGCAGTACCAGCAACACAATACCTATGTTGATTAAACGAACTTCGGCATAATGTAGTTTTGCACTACTGAGATTTTGGCTGAATGGTGTAATTTATCTGCAGTTCAGTGAAACATAAATTCGATGACCCAAAGTAGACCCGTATAGATATATACATATATAAGAACACGCACACATTCATATATGTGCACATGTATACACGTTTTACATGCTAATGGTGAAATGATTCACTGGTCAAGTATAATTTTGTATATCTTGCGTGGTCTCATTTTTATGCAGTAGAGCATTTCACCGATTGAGTGCAGCTGACTATAGAAATAGATGTGTAATTTCTGGTGTAGTAGGTGTGATTTTACATATTTGAAGAGTTTGTTGTTTACCCAGATATGTCTAATTAAGGAGGTGTGATGGCAGGCTCTCTCACATAAGAAAGGAAATACAATGTGTCAGGATGTGTATATCTGTGAATGTATAAAATGCTGACTGAAAAAGAAAATGTTGCAGTGCCTGAATGCGATATATGTGCATTTGTGTGTGTGTGCATGTGTGTGTGTGTGTGTGTGTGTGTGTGTGTGTGTGTGTGTGTGTGTGTGTGTGTGTGTGTGTGTGGGTGTGTATGTGTGTGTGTGTGTGTGTGTGTGTGTGCCACTTGCACTTGAACTCCAGTATATGCTTGTACAAGGTGCAGCAGCCATGCAGAGACAGAGGAACTGACAGACCCTGCCCAAACATACATTTAAGTTAGTCTAAGCTAAGCAAGAGAGATATAGAAATGGAGTGAGGGGAAATGTGAGTTTAGATTAGGTTTTGATCAGGAAAGGACTTTAGGTTTGGGGAGCAGTGAGAGAATTTAATATAGGGAGTGGGCAGGGAGTTTTAAGGCTAGGAAGTCAGAGGCATAGCTAGAGTGTGGTGAATGGGCCAGCCACCCCAGGAACAAGGTGTTGGTGTTCTGCTGTCAGGCTGAGAATAACCTTTTTTCCTCATGTTTTTTCCCTTTCTCCTCATGTTAATGAATGACAATGTTACAGAGTGGCATGGCACCCCTCGGCTTAATGCTGAGGGGTTCTATGTCAAAGAGCTCCACCAGGTACAAGATGATCCAGCTACAGCTCTGTAGGAAGTAATTGGGTATTTAGAGTTGGGGAGCAGAAGGGGCGCTTTAGGGCTAGGGAGTGATTGGGGAATTTAGGTTTAGGGAATAGGAGGTTAAGGTTAGGTTAAGCTTGGGTGAGCAAAGTCAGGTTAGAGTTACAGCTAGATTGGATTTTAGGGCTAGTGTTAGGGTGCTTGGTAGACTATGTAGTTTACAAAGGCTGGGTTGTGGGTGCACTATGTTTTCACTAACTGGGATTGTGGAAGGTAGGGCACTTGCAATTTACAGCAAGTTTCAATGAGCAAGTGAGCTGTGAGCTAACAGCAAATGAACATTTGTAGTAGATCCATTTGTATTTTTGAAGCAAGTAATATGTGCAGGTGTTTCATAAGCTTTGAACATCCTGAAGTTATATAGGGTCATGTTGAAGCCATATAATAATAAGTAGGACCACTCAGAAGAATAGCTGGCTCATCCAGTGCTATGTGCCAGTACTTGAACCAACACCTCAGCACTCAGCACTTCAAGTGAACAGAAAAAAAAATCTTTCTACTGACACACCAGTCAGGTGGCCAAATGCACAACACACCCCTCCTTCCTCCTGGTCAGCCATTCAGGTCCCATTTCTGTGCCCTGCCCCCAACTCTCCTCCATTTTATTTAAAAAATAGTAATAATTTCTTCTTATTATAAATTGTAGCAAACTGTTTACTACAGATGTAGCAAACAGTTGATACAGTTTATATCCTGCCTTGCATGGTGCACTGTGGAGCTCATATTTTACTTAAAAGTGCTCTATGCCAATACCACAAACCAGCACCCCACCTCTTCAACTGAAAAAAAAGTACTTCACTGTAATAACCTAATCACTACATTCTAGCAATCAGATTATTACAGCTACATCCACACCAGTATATTGTAGTGAGTAGGTTATTACAGTTATATCCATGCCCCCCAGGTAGCTCTTCAATAAAAGAGCAAAACACACACACACACACACACACACACACACACACACACACACACACACACACATGCACGCACGCACGCACACATGCACACACACACACACACACACACACACACACACACACACACATAGAAAAAAGTGTATAATGTATATATAGATGGAGAAATATATAGTAAGAATGTCTTAAAAACACAGGGGGGCATACTTTTATATGAAAACACATATTTATTTGTAGAAACAAAATGAGAATAAAACAAAAATATAGCCCACTCACTTTCCAGAACACATCTCTACAAAAATATGTACATTTATTAAAGCACCAAGAATCAGATTAAGATCTATGGAGCTACTCCAGCATTCAGGATCACTTCAGAAAAGCCCCTCTAATGACAATCTGTTCTAAAAGTCTCAGTTTCAAGCCTTGTCTGGCCTGGCCTCTCTGCAGCAGAACTGAACAAAATAATTACCTGAACGTCCATCACGCTAAGTCCACAGTGAGCATATACCTCAATGTTCTGACCTCTGATGAACCTCTGGCTGAGGAACCAGCTCCATGATTTGCCTTTAGCAGGCAATCTTCTTTAGTACATTACTTAACTTACAATTTGCATTCCATTAACTGACACATACCAGCAATTCCCTACTTATAGTGTGCCAGGAATGTTGAGAAAACGGAACCCTTCTTCTAGATATTAAAGCTTTAAAAATAGAGAATACATCAGCCCACAGTTCCCTGTAACTGCTGCACCGTGTCTGCAACCCTAAACACAGTAACTACCTGTTCTTGCTCCTAAGTTCCCAGGAGTGTTGAGAAAATGGAACCCTTCTCTTCTACATATTAATGCTTTAAAAAATAGATAAGACATCAGCCCGTAATGTAGGGTTTCTGCTAAATGTACTCTCTGTAAGCTGTTAACTTAAGGTGTGCACACTACTGGCCCCACTAACCCCCTCTCTAGTTCTCATATGCTAGCTCTAAAAATAAGGATTAATTTCAATTAAAGTAAGACCCCCTGCTTTTATTTATTCTTCTTCTCTTAAGTTGAGTAGCATTCTACATATTGATTGGCTACTCTTTACATATATAGAGACCTCTGGCTAAAACTAAGGGTGTTTAAATACCAACCTGGTTTAGTAGTAAAAGGAGATTTTTTGTGCTCATTCAGTCATGGCTCTTCATGCTCTGTTCACCCTTACTACGCTTGGGCTCACTCCACTCCCCTACTTTACCCCCGAATCCCACATACCCCTCATAGTCTACATTTATACTCAATCCACCTGAGTTAGCCCCACCCACTTCCTCCATTCAACCAATAAAATTATTTCTCCACCCTCTTTTATCCTCCTCCCTACTAATTACACTTCCCCACTTTCACCACTATCTAGCCAATCCCCTACTAATTCTTTCACTTTCTTTCACATAAGCACACTTATCCACACCAACTTAGCAACATCTCTTACTCTCTCTGTACTGCTTGCCCCCTCTTTTCCTACACTATCCTAAGACCAAACTAACATACCCATGCTCTCACTTATTGTGTAAAATTCTCTTTCCACTACCTCCTCATCATCATTCACAACTCTCCACATTATGCTCCAACTCTGTCTTTCAATCCGTGTACTCTTCTATCTCTCATTCTTAACCTTGTACCACACTAAACTCTTCTTCCTAAAACCATCTCCTATTGGTATCCATCCTATTACTAATAAAGACCCTTCCCTGTCTTTCTTAGTCTCTCTCTCTCTCTCTCTGTATAGTCTCTCCTCCACACAGCTCCCTAAAATCAAAATTTCACCTCAGGCACCTATCGCCCCAAAACCTAAGCAAAAGGTTTATACTCTCCACTACTACCAGTCACAACCTAATCCTACATTTCAAACTATTTGCTAGGTGGGGACATCAACCCCAATCCTGGTCCCTCAACCGCTCCTCTTTCCCCATCTCCTTCCCCCCCAACCCATCCCTGCACCCACCTCTCACCAACCTTCAACCCCTTTCCTACTCCAGTACTAAACTCTTATCCTTCTACTCAATATAATTACCAAACTCCATTCATGGATATCTCAATACTCCCCACATATTTTAGCCTTATCTGAAACATGGCTAGAACCTCACATTTCCAACAAAGAACTCTTACTCTCCAGTTACAACATCTGCCAGCAAGACTGAATCTCAAAAAAGGAGGTGGAGCTGCAATTCTCTATTATGAGCAGTTTCTTCCTCTTACCAACATCTCCCCCAACCTTCCACCCAGCTGAGATACTAATTCTCAACTGTCACATAAACCCCCATAAAAAATTGCTATAGTAGCCACTTATATTCCACCTGGTAATAATATCATAACTCTGGAACATTTATTATCTTGGATCTCAAACAATATACAATATGAAACAGTCATCTTGGTGACATAAACATTGATTGAAAAAAAACACCCATTCCCCAGACCTTAGTATTAACCTCCATGGCTTTACTCAACTAATCACAACACCCACTCACATGAATAAAAACACCAATACTGGCTCCATCCTAGACTGTATCCTTACCTCTGATCCTGACC
The DNA here is from genome assembly GCF_019279795.1 of Protopterus annectens. Classification (NCBI taxonomy): domain Eukaryota; kingdom Metazoa; phylum Chordata; order Ceratodontiformes; family Protopteridae; genus Protopterus; species Protopterus annectens. The sequence continues at coordinate 1,158,982,800 of NC_056735.1, read as the reverse complement.
TCTACCATAACACTGCCACCCTTTTGGACTCTATAAGTGACCACATCCCCATCCATGTGCAAAGACACTTCCTCCACCTTCCCAGAACCCATTTAGTCAGAGGCTGCCATAAACTCTCCAGTTTTAATGTTGAAACATTTAACAATAGACTTTCTCCAATAAACTTGCCCTACCTCCAACACCTTCCCCTCAGTGATACAGTATTATAATTTAACTAAGTTTTCCTTAGAATCCTGAATTCCCTGGCACCTCTTAGAAAAATTAGGATAAAAGCTAACCACCTCCCCTGGCTTGCAAAATACAGTGAATCTTTTATGCAAAAAAGAGATAGTACCTACAAACAATGGCTAAAAAGTAAATCCTCTTTGCTACTCCAAAAATACAAAGAACTAAGAAACCTAAACAAAAATAAAATAAATAAAGATAAGAAAAAATTCTACTGTGAGGCTCAATCCTCTCTATCCCAAAAACATTCTGGCACAACATCAATAAAATCCTCCACCCTGGGCATCCTACAACACCAAACGCCTACCCAAATAGCTCTGCAAGAAGCTGCCACACTACTAAACACTTACTTCATTAAACTATCCAAAAACTAACCCACACTTACCAAAATAACAATACTCCCCCCACCTCTTCCACTACTACTAACACCCATTTTTCTCTTCAACCAGTCCCTGTGCTTATATAAAATCTTTTCTACTTAAGCTCAAAGCATGTGCCCCCTCTACTGATAACTTACCTCCCCACTTTCTTAAACTCGCAGCAGACTCTATAGCCTACACTATTTCAATACTTGTAAACAGATCAATCCAAGAATCTACTGTTCCTGAAATCTGGAAATCTTTCTACACTATACCTCTTCACAAAGAGGGCAGCATCACTCATCCCTCTAATTTTAGACCCATAGCTATTCTTTCACCACTCTCAAAAATCCTTGAAAAAGGCATACACAAACAGCTTTTCAAATAGCTAATTCAGGATAACCTTCTCACCTCCACTCAACATTGCTTTAGGCCAAATGACAGTACTGCCGCAGCCCTTCTTTCTTTCACTCATGCTGTAGCAGAAGATAGAGACAAAAAACAACTGGTTTCCTAACTATTCCTGGATCTCTCAAAAGCTTTTGATAGTATATCTCACTCTAAACTACTTTTCCAAACTATCTGATCTCAACCTCTCCACCTCCACTATTCTCTGGTTGTCCAGCTACCTTTCCAATAGGTTGCAGTCAGTCAGATGGAAAACTTCCTGTTCTCCGTTCTTACCTATCCAGACAGGTGTCTCACAAGGCACTATTCTAGGGCCCTTTCTCCTCAACATCTTTACTAGCTACCTCCACTCATCCTGTGGCACCTCCTCCCTTATACAAAATGCTGAAGACTCTACTCTTATCTCCTTCTCTGATAACATCACTCAACTGCAATCTTTTACTCAAAACTCATTTCTTACCATAAAAAAATGGCTTACCGATTGCCAATTCACCCTGAACCCTAAAAAAAAAAACTCCTCTTCATTACTAACTCTCCTTCCCATCACAAAACAACTTTTACCATCTTATCTCTTGATAACACCATTACCAAAGCTGAATCAAACACTAAGCTTCTATGTACTACAAATGATGACCAATTAAAATTTGACCTTCATATTCAACAATGCATTAAAAAGATACATCAAGAACTGGGACTACTCTACCAAAACAGAAAATTCTTGTTTTCTGACTCCAAACCCACTCTGGCACAGGCATTCCTCCTTCCCTGTCTTCTCTACACCTCTCCTATTCTTACACATCTACAATCCACCTTAATCAAAAAGTTTGAAGAAGCATATAACGAAATAGCTAGATTTGCCAGCAACCAACCTAACAAATCTCACCACTGCCTTGCTCTTAGAAAACTCCAATAGCTTGGATTCCCCCCAGTTACTAATGTTATCCCAGCTACAATTCACTCACTCCTTAATTAACAAAACTTCAGCCTGTCCTACCCTCTCCTTGCTAGTATCCCTCTGTAATCATATTTGCATTCTCCTTAATTTCAATCAATTCCTTCCTGACATTTAGAAACGTAATAAAACAAAGATATACTAGTAAACAAAAGCACTGTTGCCCAAGCCTGGAACAAACTCCCCTCTAATACTTGTACTAGCAAACACACAAACAGCTTCAAAAAAGAACTGAAAAACGTCTTTGCAAACTTTAGCTTCTGTCCGTGCCAGGAACCAACCTAATCCCCCCTCCTCTCTATCTCGCTTTATTTTATATTTTTGTCTCTCCTAGGCTTGTAGACTAAAAGACCTATAGTGGGCCAATGAGAAGCTTTCAGCAGCTTTTTTGTGTATATATTTTATGTATGTAGCTCTTAGAGTTATAGATAGTATAATGGCAAACTATCAGCAGCCTATTGTATGCACATTTTATGTAACATGGATACTGACTTATGCTATAGACCTATTATAGGTAATTCAACTTCAGTCTGTCTTTTGCTCTACATAACCTGTATGTTTATCCTCTCTATGTTCTTTACAACAGTCTGTATATCTTTTATAAACTTTTTATGTGCTTGTTAAACCTAATTCATACAACTTTGAATTGTTTTTTTAACTGTTATATTTAATCTCTACTGTTTTTCTACTTGCTTTGTTTTTAGTATAGTTGCAGCTTTTCTCCTTGGGTCTCCAATTAAAATGGGCTATTGGCTCAGTTGGACAAAACCGATTAACAAATGACAAATAAAATAAATAAAATAAATAAATACAGTGCCATGGCATTTTACAAATGGATATAGGCCTTTTTTATGGCTTCTAGTTTTTCTAATGTTGGCTTTACCACCCCTCATTCTATAATGTATCAAATGCATAGCTAGGGTGGGGTGAACGGTGGGGCTGCCCCTGGTGCAAGCTGTTGGAGGCATGATTGTTAATGTTAAATTATCAGAATGGCTGATTGCTGGTATTATATAGAAACAGTTGCTTGCAGGTGTTTAAGTGAATGCGAATGACAATGACCAGAATGTCAGAGGAGTTGTTTTTAGTTTTTTTATTAGCTGTTTCTCAGTCTTGGGTAGCTTTTTGTGCTCTTCAACTGCTCTAGTACACGTTTAAATTTGTGTTCTCTTCTTCTGAAGCCACTTTAGCAGTGTCAAACAGTCAAACCCACCCGACTCATACCATTATTGAAAACACTAAGTAAGAAAACAACTGGTTTCAGTTTTGACCATCAGCATCAATCACTTTACTTAAGATGGATTTCAGTATGTTATTGAACTTGTCCACTAAACCATACTTAGACCTCACTTTTAACCATCTTCTCTCCTTCAACAAACATATTGAAACCCAAATTCACAAAGTTTTAGTTTAACTAAGGCTATCCTGCTGACTATCTCCTCATCACACTGTAGAGGCTCAATGAGCTGTAGCCATTAACATCCTTGTAGCTAGACTTGAACTGTGGAGGCTCAATGAGCCATAGCCATTAACATCCCTGTAGCTAGACTTGAACTGTAGAGGCTCAATGAGCCGTAGCCATTGACATCCTTGTAGCTAGACTTGAACTGTAGAGGCTCAATGAGCCATAGCCATTAACATCCCTGTAGCTAGACTTGAACTGTAGAGGCTCAATGAGCCGTAGCCATTGACATCCTTGTAGCTAGACTTGAACTGTAGAGGCTCAATGAGCCATAGCCATTGACATCCTTGTAGTTAGACTTGAACTGTAGAGGCTCAATGAGCCGTAGCCATTGACATCCTTGTAGCTAGACTTGACCTGTAGAGGCTCAATGTGCCGTAGCCATTGACATCCTTGTACCTAGACTTGAACTGTACAGGCTCAATAATTCGTAGCCATTGACATCCTTGTAGCTAGACTTGAACTGTAGAGGCTCAATGAGCCTTAGCCATTGACATCCTTGTAGTTAGACTTAAACTGTAGAGGCACAATGAGCCGTAGCCATTGACATCCTTGTAGCTAGACTTGAACTGTAGAGGCTCAATGAGCCATAGCCATTGACATCCTGGTACCTAGACTTGAACTGTAGAGGCTCAATGAGCCGTAGCCATTGACATCCTTGTAGCTAGACTTGAACTGTAGAGGCTCAATGAGCTGTAGCCATTGACATCCTTGTAGCTAGACTTGAACTGTAGAGGCTCAATGAGCCGTAGCCATTGACATCCTGGTACCTAGACTTGAACTGTAGAGGCTCAATGAGCCATAGCCATTAACATTTTTGTAGCTAGACTTGAACTGTAGAGGCTCAATGAGCCGTAGCCATTGACATCCTGGTACCTAGACTTGAACTGTAGAGACTCAATGAGCCGTAGCCATTAACATCCTAGTACCTAGACTTGAATGTGCTTTACTCAACGTTACCCTGGGATCCTCACAAAACAGCTGAAAATCAAAGTCTATGTTTCATTCATGTCTCCAGTAAATATGAACACCATTGCCAAACACAACCTGTATGTATTTTTTCTACATTGTTACTGCCTAGTTGACCTAGGTTGTAGCTGAAAAGGGTCCTTGGACCAGTTCACTTACCCAGTTAACAAACATTAGACAATTAGATAAATAAACTACACAAACAAATAAATACATCAGTAAATAAATAAACTATCAGTCTGTGTATGGTCTAGTGATGTTTTTAACTGCAACACCCTTGGCAAAGAGTTCTTTGGTCAGTGGGTATCTCTTTAGGGGTTCACAATGCAGAGAATAACAATGCCAGTTCTCCAACAATAGCCTTAACACTATCCTTGTCTGGTACAGCTTCAGGAAATTTTGAAGCACAGCCCATTATTGCTAATTTGCACTGACCACCATTGCTACATTTTTAATAGTGGCTCCTCAATGTCCGTAGCAACATGTGACACTTCTTTAATAGGCACTGGAATCAATGGACTGTTAAATACAGGATGGTATGATGCTTTCTGACTGGACAAGAACAGACAGTTTCTATTTCTTTCATTATACATGGCCAATAAAATCTAGCTAATGATCTTGGTTTTGTTTTGTCCACCCTTATTTGACTTCCTAATATTGTGCAGTTTCATTACCAGTGCCCTGTAACGTATTAACAGTAACAACTGGTATAAATGTCCTCTCTTGTTCTTCTTAATTGCCCTACACAACAAATCATCAAATCATCTTTTAATTTGTTACTCTACACAACAAATCATCTTTTAATTTAAAATAGGGGTAAGAAATAATATAAACCTTTTGTTCAGTACTCCCATACTTTTTTATCTCTTATTGTCTTTAAATCATGACCTTCCCATTCTCCTTTTGTAAAGTTTATCTGACTTACATACAGGTCTGAGTTACTGTATTTGGCTTTTCTTGATCTGGAAGGTATAACTTCTGCTTCTAAAAAGACTTGTATTGCAGCTTCTTGTATGTCTTGCCCTACAAATGGTAGTTCTATACAAAAACATCCCTCTGTTTTAACATTTCCACTACACGGACAATGCTTTGAGAGTTCCCTTTCTCTTTAGTTTTCTGTTTTCCATGCACATAATAGGATTAGAACTCTATTTTCATAAAGGTCTCACTTTTAGTATTTACTGCTATTTTTTTTGCTCTGAGGGTCCTCATGTAGGTGACTGTTTTCTTCCATTTTTGTCTTCTCTGTTTTTATGCTTAGACTTTTTTGTAAGTCAGTGTGCAAGTATCCACCTTGCACTGATTTTAAATTCAGACTTTTCATCAGTCCATCTTTAGTTCTTACACTGAAATCTTTTCAGAGTATCAACTTTCTGTTTTTCTGTCACTCTGATAATTTCTGACAACACACAGGATCATTTTTGCCATCTAACCCCAACCAAATTCTAGTCCCGTTTTGATTTTCAGCCACAGCTGGAATACACTCTCTCTCTCTCTCTCTGCTCATTTATGTCTCCAATAGAAACTACAAGATGCCATTACTCTCTCTAACAAAATCTTTCAATTTATGTTCCTCTCCTCTAAATATGAATAACACTGTAACAATCTTCAATGTTTCATCTAATTCTCTATAAACATTTGTGCTGATCTACTTCTCCCTGGCATTGCTCACAAAACAATTAACATATTCACTATCCTTCCTTAGTTACAGACTGACAGTACATGAAACGTCTTACCTACATCACTGTCAGCCCAACAATGACTAAGTATTAGCAAGCCCTAAGAATACTCTGTCATCAACCAAGCATTCCTTCTTCATACTTATACCCAAACTGTGAAACTCATTACTGTCTGAAATCCTTCACACACCTGAATACAATGCATTCAGAGATTTACTACTCACATACTTAAGTCTGAGGGATACCTATGCATGCTTCCACCATCCTCCTAATACTTAATTACTAATATGTAATAACATTGAACTGATTAATCCTACATCTACTCTTTGATCGTATTACTGTTTTCTCAATGTAACCTACTGTATAACTATCTTCTTATAGTGACTTGCATGAAGCCAAGGGTAATGCCAGGCTAAAGGAAGACATTTTAAAAATATCAGGCTGAATGCAACAATGTATTCTCTTTCTTTTTTGCTTTTTTTTTTTCTTGCTTTGCCATGTTTATCTGTAGTATATGTTCTCATTGTAAAAAGGAGACACTTGTATTTCTCCAGATGTCAAACAACAGGGTGATGTACTGATTTTGCAGACATGATGGCACCATCTTCTAATATGTCAAACAAGGACAAAAGCCCAGCTTGGGTGTAACGCAATCATATAATACTCTATTAGTTATTATAACTGCAGTCCTGTAACATTCCATAGGAACAATTTCATATTTCTGCTACTGGTATCATTTTTAGTACTACTGGAATGGAAATAGGCTTTGTTAAACCCTCCCTCCCCATCTGAAACAGGATAATCCACTACTTGCTATTTTTCATAGAAAACTGCAGATTTCTTATTACAGCTTTAGATCTAGATGTAGACAATTCAGTTTCAATAAAATTCTAACTGCTTGCACTAATTGCTCAGTGTGGGTTTGTGAATTAGAATGATGGTAAGATAGCGTGATTCAGACAGATATGGCTGCAATGACAAAGACCTTTTTATTGTTTCACTACTATGTCCATGAATCGAACACTAGCACTATCAAACCTGACTATGCTAATGTTCTCTCGGGTATACTATGCATAGCATGGAATTAACTGTCACCCTCTAGATGCACATGCATGCACAAACATTCAGACACTCATACACTCCCAGCTATTCACATACACACCCAGATCCACACACATACACACATTTAGGCATCCTCATTCATGCTGCACTGACATGCATACACATGTTCACACACACTAACACCCATCACCCCCCATCTTCACTGAACTAACCTGCACAGTGAGTACTCCCAAAGGAGAGAATGGGTGAATGCTGTGCCTTTATGATGGTTACTTTTTCCTCCTATAGTAATGTTTTACTCAACCAGGCAAATTTGGAGCTATGGACATTTCCAGTGAAGACTACATGGCTAATTAACACTAGCCACTTTCCGGACTGCAGCACTAGTGTGGAGTTTCACCCATTAGACCACTATCACTGAGAACTCCACCAAGGGAAAACCTCAGAGGTAGAGCAGTCTATGATATGGAAAGTCTTAGCACAATGCTGAAACCCTCCACGTTAGGGTTTCCATATTTCACTAAGCTTTTCTAAATCCCAGGGTATGTCATAAACTAGCAAGTATTCTAATAAAGTTACTAGCGTGACAGAATTCTTGGGATCACATTGCAACAACCACTTTCTCACATTACTTGGTAATGCTCCTTTAATTATGTCCACTGCTAGAATTACTAACAGTTTCCTTTTACTTTGCTATTAAGCTCCAATCACAGTTTAAAAATGTGTTTTAAGTTATGCATCTGAGCTCTTACCAATTTTTCAGCATTAAAATTCCAGCTGTAAAATGTTATAGCTTGTTCTTCAGTAATTACACCAGCCCTAGCCAGCAGTGTGCTTTATGCTTTTTTAATAGGCAACCCTTCCATGTTCATGTGGCTTTTAGTGCATTCCATTCCATGTGAGAGGAAAACATTTTAGTCCATTGTGATTTGTTCCTGTTCTCCTGGGTGTCACATCTTTTAAAAGCCACCAAATAGGTTCATAGGTTCATAGGTGATTACTAGGTTAATGAACCACTGGGCTTTTTTGAACCTAGCCATGCTTCCTAAATGTATCTGACAAGTTTTGCTACCATAAGTTTTTTAAGGGGTTTATGTAGGCTTGGGCATAGGTGATCAAGCATTTATGAGGTTGCCTATTTCTAATAGAAATATAGGTGGCAAAACAGGGGTACATTTTCAACTCCTCATCCACTGGTCCAAGTTATGCTTGGACTGGATTAGGAATGAGCTTTGCTTCACATGGATAGGAAGCCTGTTCCAGAGAAGTGATAGTCTCTGAGTTACATACCTGTCCCTCCAAATCTCCAATTTATGTTGTAGATGAAGTTTAAATTCCGAGATCTGGTAATTCAGATGCTATTTGTTTTGTGGATGTGCAACAGGTCCATCAGAGTGGGATCAGAGGATACTTTGTATGCCAGGCATAGATCATCTCTCAGCAGTCTCTAGGAGACCAAGTACAGGGATAAGGCTTTGAGGCATTCTATGTAGGGCATTTTGTTTATTCCATATGTTCTTTTTGTGAGGAACCTCTGTGGACTATATCCAGTTGTTGCATATGCATGGTCAGGTACATACTATAAGTGGTATTGTACTCAATGATTGTTCTGATGAGGGTCGAGTACAGAAGAAAAATTACATCTTTGGACATAGATGCCATACCCCTGCTTATAAGTTGCACAAAAAAGAATGGTTTCTTTACTACCATAGACACTTGATTGTCAAAGTCTAAGTTACTGTCTACATGTGTTCCTAAATCCATAACCACTGGATTTGCTCTCAGGGTATATTTAGGGTTGCCACCTTTTGCTGTGGATAAAACCGGACCAAGGCCACACCCTCACATAAAAAAGCATAGTAACTCTGCTGATTTAAAGGAGAACCACATCCACAAACTCAAAAAACATGTTTGTTTCATCATGGTTTGGTGTTTCCTACATTTTAACACAATTCTAGGACTATATACAGATTTTTTAAATATTTTTATACATAATTACTGAGTCTGACCACATAGGGTGGGGCATCTTGAAGTAATTTTGATTGTTTAATTTGCCTCTAGGTATCCCACAATGCAGTACTCATCTGTAAAACATTACATTACACAGGCCTCTTTCTTCCTAAAGCTCCTGTCACTGCATTGATTTTACATGCATACACTGATGTGTTTCATTCAATTAGTTTTAAGTAACATTTCATGCTGTTCAATGACTACTTAAAACACAAACAGTGCAAATGCCACAGAACTGACTTTTAAATTGCTTTGTATTGCTGCTTCGGTTTAGAATGGCTAAACTGCATTTTTTTTTGGTGAAGCCTGAATTGTACTACTTTGACTCATCTTCCATTCCCCTTCTCACCTAACTTCCCTAGCTGTCAAAGTGCTAAGGGTAATTTGAGCTGTTGTCTGCTGTGATTAACAGCTCACAGCAGTAGACTTGACTCATGTACTGTTTCCTTGTTCTAGCCTTTACTTTCTCTATGGGTAGAGGAATGACCAGGGAGCTGTGACATCACACCATGGGTGGGTTTTTAGGACTGTCATGACAATGTCAGTTTGGGGAGGGGATTGGACAGAAAACTGCCTGTATTCCGTGGCCTTAATGACATCAATGAATTGGAGACTTTTTTAGGACGTGATAAAAGTTTTTTGAAAGTGAAACCACCACAGTATAGTAAGCTAATGTTCTAGTGGAGAGAAACAGTCAATTTAAAATATTTTAAATGCTGTGTTGTTGTTTATTCATAGCAGGGACAATAAATAGAGAGAAAAAAGACAGAGAACTTGAGTATTTAATAATATAAACCTGTTGTTGTCCTTTAGCAAACTCCAATACTCTGGTTCTTTTTTTGAAACAGAATACTGGAGTTTGTACAGTGTTATCTGGACTACTGGACAATTGGTTTGATTTCTGGATAGTTCAGGAAAAAAATGTAAAGGTGGCAACCCTAGCTGTATTATCAATATGGTAGTTTCTAGGAGTAGCAGTCTTCCCAAAGGATACTGTTATGCATTTCTTGGCACGGAAATTTACATGATGGCTCTGACACCAGTAAGTGGTCTGTGTCAGGCCTTCTTGGAGGGTATTTGTGTCTTTGGGGGATTCTGTGACTGTGCCTAGTTTGCAATCATCTGCAAACATAATCAGTGGTCTTTGTTGTTGGTCTTGACTTCAGAGAAATATATGCCAAAAAGGAGTGGTCCTAGCACTAAGCCTTGAGGAACTCCACTTGTGACTGGCCATTTTGTAGAAGTATACTCTCCTATCCCTAACTTCTCAGGTCCTAGCTTTAAGCCAGCTGGCTATACAGTGAATGACATGAGGGTATAAACCTAATTTTATGAGTTTGTCTACAATGCCCAAGTGGGGTATTTTATCAAATTCTCTGGGCAGATCAAGGTAGGCAGTATGCATAATTTTGCCCTTCATGAAGATATCCACTAGGTTGAGTAGACATGACCTGCCCTTGACAAAAACAAATAGGTTGGATCGAGAGTCTGAAGGTTTCTTATGTCACTGTTTATCATTTCCATGATAATTCTTTCCATGGCTTTGCATATGAGACTAGTCAGACTTATGGGTCTGTGGTTACCTGGGTCCATAGATGGTCTGTCCTTGCGCAGAGGGATGACAGTTGATGTCTTCCATTCACTTGGCACATAGGTCATGTTTCAGTTTATTAAAGAAGAATCCCAGATATTATCGGGGCCCATCAATGCAGTGTTCTTGCATCTGAAGAATACATTCAGAACATGTTTCCTACTGATAGTTGAGGGAGTTATGACTAAAGGTATTTCCTGAGGGGTGTCTGGGGGAGAGGGAGTTAAAGATGGAGCTACATTTGATGGCCAGTAACTTTCCTTATATCTCCTGGCAAAATACGGATGACTTTGTTTACAATTAGTTCAGCACATTGTTATGTATTGCCTTTGAAGTTGCAGACATAGCTGAAGAATGCCTTGTGATTGTCTTTGGTTTGGGAGCATATTTGTACCACACATTTGGCTTTGGTAGTCTTGATTAACCCTCTGAGCTGCTTGCTTAGATTGATGAGGGAGGTTTTACCTTTTCAGGCATTGCACTAATTATTGCCAAGATTTTCTTCTTTTTATTGGGATTCCACTAGGGCAGCTTGTTTTTTGGGTTTCTCCTGTGCTTTTTCTGGGTAGGTACATCTGTCTCTTTGCAGCCATTAACATGACTGTACAAAGTTTTTATTAACAATTCTGCATAGACAGTGTTCTCAAAGTTTGGGGGGACTTAAAATTTTGCTAGGTTGTCACTTAATAGTATGACGTTTACCTTAAAATAACTCTTAAAAGTTCCAGGGTTAGCTGGGGGTCCCACATTTTATTGTTATTTAAAAGGAGAATGTTTTATGGTCAAACCCAACCAGTGAGGACATTACACTTGGGTGGGGTCTATAACATTCTCCAATCTTTATGAGGACCAGGTCAAGGATGTTAGTGCCCCTAGTGGACATATAGACTAGCTGTTTCAGGGTATTTGTGTTAACAAAATAAGGGAATCTCTTACCTGCATGCTTGGGGTCATGTGTGATTCCCAGTTTATAGTGGGGTAATTAACTTCACCCATGGATATGGTTTTGGGTTGAAATGGTAGTGCATTAAGCACATTTAAGTATGTGTTATGAATTTCCTAGGTCATAGGGCAGGACATATAGCTTTCAGATATGTGGTATGGGACTTTTGCCTGTTGTAATTTGCACGTGGGGAAGCTCAAGCATGTCATACTGTTTGACCAGCCTTGAGGTATGCTTGTTTTTGATGTAATTTGAAACATCTTTACCTTTTGTCCCTCCCTTTGCAGTGGCTGGTCTAAATATGTGGAAGACATTATAGCCCTACACTGCCGGGGTACTCTCTGTGGCTATAAAGCATATCCCATTAACTACACAGACATCTACATTTTACAGGATGAGGAGAGCTTGCAGGGAGTGGAGTTTCTTGTTTAGACTCCTGGCATTGAGCGATAACATCTTTAGATTTTCTCTGGTTGGTTTTACTATGTCTGAAGGTTTATCATGCTGACAATGTCGAACAAAGGTACTATGAGGGTGAATAGTTTTAACCAATATTTGAAAGCCTCAAGGAGACAGGTGTAGACCATCTCTGGCAAAGCAGTGTGATCTGTCAACCTTATCCTCCCAGATGTCTGTCTGTGATATGACTAACAGATGCAGTCAAAGAGCTTATAAAGTAATTACTTCATTGCAAGTCCAGAAACATAATTTTTGAAGTGCTGAATGTGTGTTGCATGGTATGGTGCCATTTTGCAGAAATATTCTAATTTGCTTCAAGGCTTGGGCTGTCTACATGGAGAGTATCACATTTAGATTTTATCTAAGGTAATACTAATGATTCATGCTTACAAAATTGTTCCAGTTGTACTCAGTATTTAAAAAATCGAAAACACTTCTTCCATGGGTCCTGCCAACTTCCCTATGTGCTTAATAAACAATGTCCAACATGCTCTCACCAAACGTCTCCTTAAATTGTTTAACCTAAGCTTAGAATCAAGCTTTGTTCCTAAATTCCGGTGGATCATGGAAATTACAGACCAGTTAGCCTTATGAGTCTGACCTATAAAGCTATGGAGCATATAATAATTGTCCTCATTAATTATGATATCAAAACTCTCATTAGGTTTAACCCACAGCAATTTGGCTTTGTTAAGAGGAAAGCATGCCTGTTAAATCTTGTTAACTTCTTTGAGAGGGTCATGCAAACTGTTGACGGTGATCATGCTGCTCACCTGTTTTATTTTGATCTGGCCAAAGCATTTAAGACCATCTCTCATACTGGAATTGTAAAGAACATATCTGCCCTAGACATATATCATTATGTGGTACAATGGATATCTAAGTGTCTGAAAGACAAAACCCTCATAGTTTGTGTGGCAGGTGTCTCTTCAAATAGTGCGAAGGTAACCAATGGAGTGGAGTCCTCTGAGGTCTGTACTGGGTCACTGCAGTTTGGCATCTACTTCTCTGATCTCAAAACTGATAACTAGGACCTTTTGTTAAACAAATGTGCAGAAAACTGCAAGCTGGTTGAAACTATCAAGATCTCCTCAGATATCTGTACCCTTCAGGAACAGCTTACCCAAGTTAATACTTGGCATATGGATGATGGGCTTAAATTGAATGTTAAAGTAGTGTTGCTTCTTTTAGAAACCAGCAACTATCCACAACATATGGTATAGATAAGACTCCCTTACTAAACTAAAAGGTAGCCAAGGACCTGGGCACTTGGGTTGATAGTTCCCTCTCCTTTGATCATCACATGGTAAATGTAGTCAGGAAATCCATTTACATAGCACAATTAATAGCAAAAGGTATTTTGGCTATATACAAAAATGTTAACATTCCCATATATTCATCATTGATCAAACCCATTATAGAGTTCAAAGCTTCCCTTGGGATGTACCTCACTTGGCGTATCAACAAATTTGAAAAATTCCAGAGGTTTCTAACCCAAAAAATATCTAGCCTTAAGAACTTCAGTAATCAGGAGAGGCTGGAAGCCATGTGCCTATGTTCTGGATCTTCTAGACTCCTGAAGGTTGAGCTGTGCCTCCCTTAACACTCCATCAGAGATCTGGTAGTCTTTGTCCTCATATGTCTCAGTATATCAAGCAGCACAGCTAGTACTAAAATAAATACATAATAAAGATAAGGAAAGGTAGGCTGGTATAGTACTGTGCCAACAGCCTCATTGGAGACCTCAAGTGTCAGACCTATACTTTACTGGTTTTCAGGTCTGGAGTCTTCCCCTTCTGTCATGGCTTCCTGAACTGTACTTCAAATACTCCAACTCAAAAAATAAAAATTCTCAAAAACCTCAGATTTGGTTTCAAAGCTTTATTCTGATTAGCACTTTTGTCTTGTTCAAATACTCCCAGAGACCAGAACCTTCATCAGAAGATAAAAAGAATGCAATGAAGAGATGGATTCATCACCCAGCATGTGCCATTTTATGAAATAAACTTTCTGTGCAGGTTAAGCAATGTAACTCAATACCTTCCTTCAAGCTAAAATTGGCAACTGAATGCTCACTCTAAAACTTACCATACACTATCTGACCTGTTCCTGTTTGAGAAAGGATGGTGGATATTGCCAAGGTGTACATTATCACTAGGCTAAAATAACCTAGAAACCCCTATGAATCCTATGAAAAACATTACTCACGTTAGACAAATTAAGTGGTTGCTACAATGCCTAAAGTTAAGTTCTTCTCTATTTCTGGCACTAATCAGGGCTTAGAGCAAATGAAGCTAGATAAGCATTGTTCCAAGTTGTGCATATTTAATTCACCACTGGTATGTGCAGATTTGTAAGTTTGCAGTTTGGAATCATTTCAGCTTCAGAGAGCTGTAACACAAATGGTTAAAAAATATAACTGATGTCCTAATGTGGAGACCTACAGAGCAGGAACATGAATCAGATAAAGGCATAAAGTCTTGAAGCTTTATAAAGTTAAATGTTAGAAATAAATAAAAAAATTAAATTAAATTAAATTAAATCTTGAAGTTCACTGATAACATAGTTTAATACGTTAAAGAAGAATATGAAGAAAACCTAAATACATGACTCAATATGATTCCAGAATTCAATGTAAAAGAAATGGACAATTTAATGGAAGTGAGCAATAAATGCATTAAAATATGGCATTTGCACAGAAAAATTGTTATACTTGTATAGCATCAAACATCAGAGTAATTTGTATTCATAAAGTGAAGGTTGAACAGCAGCCACTAGAAGGGGAAATGTGAAGCAACATTCATTCCTTTTGCTGACATTTTGGGAGTGTGAGCTCCAAGAATAGAAGACGAATATTACAACTACCAGTGATATATAGTTTATATAAAAATGGGGCAAAGCACTGCATATAATTTTGTTTTAATGTTAGGAGGAGCTAACAACTGAGGAAGTGTGAGTTACATCTGTGAAGAGCAACATTAGTAATTCAGTAAAAATGACAAAAAACACTGGACTAGGAAAACTTGCTATGTTACATAACAGTAAGTAAACTGAAGGAAATTTAAGGATAACTAAGTTAAATGGCATTAAATATATTAAGCTGGAATGTTAATGGTTTCACAGACAAAGGGAATGTTGACAGGATATTTAATACAGTGACTGGTGTTTAGCACATGTAGTGTTATTTCAGAAAACACACTTTAAGTACAACATGGCCATTTGATAAAAAGTAGAATGGAAAGATGCTAGGCATGACAAGAGGCAGAAAGAGGGGCATTGTACTGCTGAAAAAGAGGGGAGTTTAGTGAATGTAGAAGAAACAGAAGCTGCTAAACAATGCAGATATGTTTTGATAAAAGGCACACAAAGGGTAAAAGGATGACATTTGTGGAGATATAATTTCTACCTAGGACAAAGATTAAGAAAATTAAAACTGTAATGGGTAATGTAGTGGCATTTCAGCATGGAGTTATTGTGCTAACAGGAGACTGGAATCTATTGTGTAGAAAAGAAGACGCATTATGGGCACTAAGGAAGTTGGAAATTTCTATGAAAAGAAGATATTTAGACAACAAAATGAGAAATTTTGGATTAATAGATGTTATGAAACTGGGGAAAAAATAGAACATGCATTTTCTGGCTAACTATAGGTACAAGGATGGACAGATGTTATATAACTAAGGGGCATTTATGTTTTCTGCATCAGGCAGTGACTCATCCAATTGCTTTGTCAGATTATGACCCAATAAGATAAAAATGGAAGATAATAACTGAAAGAGTGCCCAAAACGTTAGCAGTTTTCTGCATGCCTATTCAAAAAGAAAGCATATGAAGACTGGTTAGATAGTACATTAATGGAATCAACAGAAGAGTTGGGGGACAAGATTTGGCTATGATTTGGAAAAGGCGAAAGATAAAAATTACAACTCTAGCTAAAGCTTAGACACATTAATTTTAGAGAGAGGTGGGGACAAATATGTGCAAAATATTTCAAATTAATGAGATAATGGATAGAGGGGAGGACTGTCACACAAAATTAAAATAAACAAGGCAAAGTATGGTGTAATATCTTGATATCTTGAATGAAAGCAGAACTAGTTTGGTAGAGTTTATTTTTTTTCAACTAAACTAAGGGTTAACAAAAGGCCTGCTACATAGATCAAGGCAGAAAAAAATAGAGAGTGTGATAATAAAGTTAAGAAATCCAGACTCAGGGAGGTTAGTTAAAGATACAGAGGAAATAAGAATGCTTATGACAAAATAATATGGGACTATCAACAGACAAGATGAAGGAGTAGCATCAAGAATGACAGAGAGGAGCGGGTATCTGACAGCCCTAAACTTATCAAAAATAGGAGAAGAGCACAGAAAGGCCTTAATGGCTGATATAACAGTAGAAGAAAAATGGGAGGCAATTAAGTGTCAAAAGGTGGGAAAAACATCAAGCACAGATGGCATCCCTATTAAGATCTGAAACTTTGGCACTAACTCTTTAATGAGATCCACAGAGATGGGAGAATGGCATAAAGCAGAAGTACTAGTAATTAATGCTCAAGAAAGGTAAGGATCCTAATGTCCCTTAATCATGTTAGCCCATTTCCATCATAAATCAAGATTATAAAGTATTTATGATAATGTTAGCAAAGATAGTGCGTAGGATTTTTGATATGAATCATTGAGAAAGATAAGCATGGTTTAATTGAGGGAAGACAAACTTTTGATAACATAAATGAGACATTATTCATACTGTAGGATCCAAATA
Source organism: Protopterus annectens (assembly GCF_019279795.1). NCBI lineage: Eukaryota > Metazoa > Chordata > Ceratodontiformes > Protopteridae > Protopterus > Protopterus annectens. Next base: position 1,158,965,919 of record NC_056735.1, on the reverse strand, counting down.
TTAAAAATAAAACATTTGTTCTTAGCTTGGATAAGGAAAAGGAATTTCTCAGGGTAAGCTGGGGTTTTCTGAGGAATGCCCTTCAGGAATTTGGGTTCTCTGGAGTGTGGATGAATGTAATAGTTCAAATGTGTAAAAACTGAAAGGGTAATAAAATGTGACGAGGGCTATCAGATGAAATAAAATGTTCTAGATGTACAAAACAAGGGTGTTTGGTTTCACCTTTCTCATTTGCCCTATATCTGGGATGACTGGCTGAGAGAATAAGGCCGTCAAATATAAAGGGTTATACTCGGGGAAGTATGCATGAAAATGTTGCAATATTTTCAGATGATACAATACTACACTGAACTAATCCTGAAAATTTTTGAATTGTTTATTTCAGGAACTGCATAGTTTTGGCCATATTACAGGCTATAAGATAAACAAGACCAAAATCAAAGCCAGCAACTCTGAATGCCGCTTTATTTGAACTGCTGCTAGCATACCATTATCTATGGAGGCATGAAAGATTTAAGTATTTGGGAATTTGAGTAAAGCAAAATAAGCAACAAGCATCCAAAGAAATGTGGGAGAAAACAGCCATACAGATGATTAATAAAATATGGAGTTCCAGAGTGTTATTCTAGTAAGGATAGCAAAATAATGGCTATTAAAATGTTCCTAGTACCACGGATAATCTGTTTAGGGCAAACCTACCTATATCAACCTGTATCAACCTAATTATGAGATATGAAAAAAAACTTACAAAAGGAACTGACTTTTACTGGGAAACTAGAAGAGAGAGGGTGCAATGGTATAAATTAGTGGTGCCTTTACAGAATGGGACTTGGCATGTAGGACTGAGAGACCTATTTTTAGGTTAGGGCAACACAGCTATGTCTTAAAAATAGTATGTATAAAAAGTTGAACTGCCACAGTAGAAGGAAAATTCTTTATTGCAAGGACAAAGTAAGCGCTTTCATGATCTTCCAGATCACTTCATCAGACTTAATAAAACATCCCATGCCTTCCTTGATATATATACTTTCAAAGTGACCAATCAGTTAAGACAAACAGTTAAATATTTATATCAGATTCAATTAATTTAAAAATAGTAGAAAAAACAAATAGACATAAAACTGTTAAAAACAGTGTGCAAATTCAAATGTGAATGCCTATAGAACCATGTAGAAGGGAATTAGTGCTTTAAGGCTCTTGCCTTTAAAAATGGTTTTAAAGAAACAGCTTCATTAATGCCTGGGGGTTTGTCTGCATTTAGTTGCAGAATCCATCCTTGTTCAGCCTCTTCTGTTCTGTTTCTAATGTCACCCCCTCTGATATTTTCTTCCAGAACTTCTAAAACTAAAATTTTAAAAACAAGGTGCATCCCTTCAGCTTCTACATGTTTAGCTAGGGCGCTACTCTCCTTTTTGTTTACTATGTCTCTCATATGTTCTAAAATGTGTTCTTTGAGCATTCTATTAGTCTTGCCCACATAAAAAACATTACAATATTGGCAAAAACTAAGACAGACTATACTTCTAGTCCTGCAGTCTGAATAGAAATTAAATTCAATTCTAAACTTTTGCTGTGTATGTACAAAAGTGCTACATGAGAAAATGTACTTACAAGCTCTGCAGTTCCTGCACATATATGTCCCTATCCTAGCTGATGCGTTCAGGAACTTATGTGTTTGGGTTTTATAACATAACTGCCTTTTAAGTGATTTTTTTGTTTGTAAATGAGAAGTGAGCTCCAGAGTTTATGACGCCTTCAAGTTCTTTAGTGGCTAACAATATGTTCCAGTTCTTCCTAAATATATCACAAAATTGACTGACATCGCTTGCATATGTAATGGGGAATCTGAGTTTCTCATCCCTGGAGTCAGTTTCAGGGTTATCTCTTGTAGTTTGTTCTGAGAAGTAAGGTCTGCCCTTCCCTTGATGTTCTTGATATACTCCTTCTATGGTGGTGTCTATTTCTGTCTGGTTATATCCTCTATCAAGTAGTTCTCCTCTTAACACTTCCATGGACCTCTCCAACTCATCATTCTTGCTATGTAATCTTGAGGCTCTCAGGAACTGCCCTTTCATAACGGCTTTGCTAACATGTCTTGGATGCATGCTGTTTTTATGTAATATGGAATTCTTTCTTCTTGGTTTTCTATACAGGCTAGTAGCCATCTGCCCCATTTCTGATTATTTTCATTAAAACATCAAGGAATTCTATCTGTTCATTTGAGTACTTACAGGTAAATTTTAAAAATGGTGGCTTGTGTAGGTACTCTAAGAATCTACCCATCATCTCTATTGCGTTTTCCCATAGAAAAAACATATCCACAAAATGTGTATACCACGGAACATATTTGCTAAATTCATTTCCTTGTAGTAGAAATGTTTCTTCCCATTTGACTAAAAGTAGGTTGGCATAGCTGTTTGCATAAGCTGTGCTGATAGCTACGCTAACCTTTTGTAGGTAAAATTCATCTTTAAAGACAAAAACATTATTGTCCAAAATTATTTCAAGCAGACTGCATAACAGGTTCACTTTATCATTAGAGAAAACACGTTCAGAACATAGCAAACTCCTAATGTTCTCTATTCCCCACTGATTTGGAATCACTGTAAAAACTGATGTAATATCTAAGGTTACAAGCAGATACTCTATTGAAATTGTTTTTCTATACAATGTTTGGAGAAAAGAGTTTGTCTCTTTCAGTACTGTTTCACACTTTTCAAGCACTGGATGAAGATTATTCTCTACATATATTGACATGGCTTCTGTTGCCCAACCTCTAATAGACACTATGGGTCTCAGAGGTGGACATATGATATCTTTACGTACCTTGGGAAGGCCATATATAATTGGAATGGTGGGAGTTTCTACATTAAAATACTTAAATAAATCCTCTAGTCAGCAAGTCAAATGACAAAACCGCAATCCTGTCTATAACACATTTAACTATATTTACTGAGATACAGGCATAGGTTTCATGGTCATTCAGTAGTTTCAGCACTTGCTGGATGTAAAATTCCCTATCCATAATCACAACTCCCCCTCCTTTATCTGCAGGTCTAATTTCCACTGAATACATTTCCCTAGGTCATACAGAGCATTAGATTCTTCTTTACTCAAGTTATAAAAGACAGTTCTTCTATCTGAATTAAATGCTTCCCTTATTTGCTTCTCACATACTGACACATAGACGTCTACCATAGGATGTAATTTAGGTACAAAGGTACTAGGTTTTTAAAAATATTCACATTGTCAGTCATCTGTCCTTTAAACATAGTTTTTTAAAGTTAAGTTGCGACCAAATAACTTAAGTTCTTTAAGAATGTTAACTAACACAGTTCTCTGGGCTGGAATAAACAACAACCCTTTATTCAAAAGTGACATATGTGCATCAGTTAGTGATAAAGATGAAAGATTTATTACCAGACTTTTGTGTTCTTGCTGCGGGTTGCCATTGTGTTCCATGTTGCTTCTGTGTTTGGTATCTCCCTGACTTGGCCCTTCCTTCCTCTGCTCCTTGATCTGCTTTTTATTGGTAAAGCATTCATTAGTGTGAAGGGTATCATTTGAGTTCCTGATATTCCCTTCTGTTGCATGGGAAAAGGGCGATTCTCATTAGATAGGTTTCTGTTATCATTCTTCTTGCTGCTTCTTGTATTTATATCCTTTGGTTTTAATGTTGACTGCTGCTCAGCAGGAGTCACTGGTAAACTCTGTGTTTCCTCAGTGTTAGTAGCTGCAGCCAGTCCCTCATCAGTTATTTGGCTTCTCTTTGCTGGTTCTGTGTTGTCTATCACAAAGGGGGCTGGGTTTACAAGCTGGTCTGTTGCTGTAATAAAATGTTTGGGCCATGAGAAAACAGTACCGGACAGAAAGTAATTCATGTCCCTTTGAGGCTTTTTCAGCTTCATATTTTGTAATCTTTTCTCATAGCTGGATATGCTTTCAAAGAGAGTATCTAGTTTGTCACTAATAATGGTGTTTGTAAAGTTAGTGCATAGATCAATCTGCAGACCCTTCAGTTCATTTGCAAGTTCCCTTTCTTCAAGTAAAAAATAGTCAATTAATAAGTTCATGTAGTCATAGCTTAACTGCAAGTTAAGCTGCTGCCATTTCTTCAGGATGTCAGGGAGAGCATCACCATAAGCTGGCATGGTTAGAACTCTCAGACCTCTGGGAACAATTTTATATCTTAAGCAGGCTTCCAAATGGAATCTCTGCCACTGGAGCCTTTTATACCTATATAACGTGTTCTCAAATGTTCTAAATTTGTCTTTGAAGAGCATTTGTGCCCCATCATCCACATCAACAGAATATTCATCAGAGAAAACTGGTCTCTCAACCAGTGGGTTTACCTCCATGCTTAGGATTCTACTAAAACGTAACATTCCATTCCATTTTGAGTGTTGGTATTCCCACTTGGATTGTAATTCAGTTTGATTTCATACCCTTCTGCCATGTTCTGGTCCTGATGTTCAGAAAAAGTACAAAGAGAAAGACAAAACACAGATAACAGATGAACAGCTTGGTCTTTACCTCAGAGCCAATAGTATGTATAAAAAGTCAAACTGCCACAGTAGAAGGAAAATTATTTATTGCAAGAACAAAGTGAGTGCTTTCACGACCTTCCAGGTCACTTCATCAGACTTAATAAAACATCCCATGCCTTCCTTGATATATATAGTAAATCCAAACCATGAACTCAGTCCCAAAAGACCATAAAAAACAAGGCAAAAGGTGCGCCCAGGAATCCAATAAACTCTTCCGAAGTTTCTGTTAAATACTTTATTGTGCAAAACAAGCAAAAATAATAAATGAAAGAAAAAAATTAATCAAGCGCTTTCGCCTGCAGCTATGTCAGGCTTTTTCAAGATAAACAGCAACAGACTCTACTCCTTTTAAATAGGCCAGTTAATTAACTGTTGAAAAGAATTAAGTGTAATTAATATAGCAATAACCCACGCCTGGGTGTGGGTAATGCTGGATTTACCCACGGTTGGCGTGGTTTGGTCCCGAGGCCCGAGGACCAAACAAAGCCAACCGTGGGTAAATTCAGCATTACCCACACCCAGAAGTGGGTTATTGCTATTATACCATGACATTATTTAAGAAAAGAAACTATTACTTTTCTTAAATAATGGCATAGTATAATGCCTGTTTACTGCCCTTCCGCAGATGTCTGGCATCCGCGGCAGTTCTGATGTACTGCGCGCCTGCGCAGTACATCAGAGCTGTGGGCAAAAGCAATGGAGAAAGCAAGATGTCCGTTGTTTTTTTTTTACTGTTTTCGCTATGTTAAATGGGTTTAACATAGCGAGACAGTTTTAAAATAAGCAACGGAGATGTCCTTTGCTTATTTTAAAACTGTCTCGCTATGTTAAACCCATTTAACATAGCGAAACAGTAAAAAAAGCAACGGAGATCTTGCTTTCTCTGTTGATTTTTTTTTAAAACCTGTCTCGCTATGTTAAATGGGTTTAGCATAGCGAGACAGCTTTAAAATAAGCAACGGAGATCTCCGTTGCTTATTTTAAAGCTGTCTCGCTATGTTAAACCCATTTAACATAGCAAGACAGTGTTTTAAAAGTAGAGTTATACTAATGAAAAAAAGTCCGGGCAACCGGACCTTTTTCCATTAGTATAACTCGATTTACAATGTGCACGCTGGCCAATCAGCGTGCACGTTTTGGGGGGGGTCATGGTATAATATACAATAATTGATGTGCCAGTTAGTAAGTAACTGGAGACCTTTTAAACATCACTGATATTTCTGTACATTTAAAAACGGAACAGTACTTAATAAATAATGCATCATAAAATCACACATCTTATTATATAAAATATAAAATCAAATAAAACTACTTCTTGTTTAAAAATTGCCCTTAAGAAAGTTCATTTCTGAATTTCCACTTTGACATGTACAAAAGACTTTGGCATTTGGTAAACAAAGTTAACTAAACTCAGACATACTGTACTGCAAACTTATTGCAATAAAACATCTTTTGGAAGTAATATAAAGAAGCTTTTCACTTTTTACTTCAAGATGGTATTTAAAAACGGTGTAACTTGTAAATGTCATAAAAGTTGAATTAGATGTGATGTCCCTACGTAAACATCTTTAATTTGTAACGTAACTAACCAAACAGCTATAAATATGTAGGGAAATAAATTATAAATAACATAAGTGTGATGACAGAAGTGTACATAAAAAAATATAAATCTGTAAGCGAACAGATGACTGAGTTCATATAGAACAACAGCAATTGTGAATATATGAGTATGGATTATTAATAACTATCATGCCTAAAAAATGTGACCCAAAATAAAAATAAAAAATAATAAATATGACCACAAATATATAGACAAAGAATAAATGTTGGTCTAAATAAATATATATACTTTCAAAGTGACCAATCAGTTAAGACAAACAAATATTTATATCAGATTCAATTAATTTATAAATAGTAGAAAAAACATAAATAGACATAAAACTGTTAAAAACAGTATGCAAGTTCAAATGTGAATGCTTATAGAACCATGTAGAAGGGAATTAGTGCTTACATTTCTACTACGAGGTAATAAATTTAGCAAATATGTTCTGTGGTATGCATGTTTTGTAGATGACATGTTTTTTCTATGGGAAAACTCAATAGAGATGCAGGGTTGATTCTTAGAGTACCTACACTCAACGACACCGTTTTTAAAATTTACCTGTAAGTACTCAAATGAACGGATAGAATTCCTTGATGTTATAGTGAACAAATCAGAAATGGGGCAGATGGCTACTAGACTATGTAGAAAACCAAGTAGAAAGAATTCCATATTACATAAAAACAGCATGCATCCAAGACATGTTAGCAAAATGTTATGAAAGGGCAGTTCCCAAGAGCATCAAGATTACATAGCAAGAATGATGAGTTGGAGAGATCCATGGAAGTGTTAAGAGGAGAACTACTTGATAGAGGATATAACCAGACAGAAATAGACACCACCGTAGAAGGAGTATATCAAGAACATCAAGGGAAGGGTAGACCTTACTTCTCAGAACAAACTACAAGAGATAACCGTGAAACTGATTCCAGGGAGGAGAAACTCAGGTTCCCCATTACATATGCAAGTGATGTCAGTCAATTTTGTGATATATTTAGGAAGAACTGGAACATATTGTTAGCCACTAAAGAACTTGAAGGTGTCATAGACTCTGGAGCTCACTTCTCATTTACAAACAAAAAATCACTTAAAAGGCAGTTATGTTATAAAACCCAAACACGTACATTCCAGAACGCATCAGCTAGGATGGGGACATATATGTTCAGGTATTGCCGAGCTTGTAAGTATATTTTCTCATGTAGCACTTTTGTACATCCACAGTAAAAGTTTAGAATTCAATTTAATTTCTATTCAGACAGCAGGACTAGAAATATAGTCTGTCTTAGCTTTTGCCAATATTGTAAAGTTTTTTTTATGTGGGCAAGACTAATAGAATGCTCAAAGAATGCATTTTAGAACATATGAGGGACATAGTAAACAAAAAGGAGACTACCGCCCTAGCTAAACATGTAGAAGCTGAAGGGATGCACCATGTTTTTAAAGTTTTAGTTTTAGAAGTTTTGGAAGAAAATATCAGAGGAGGGTGACATTAGAAATAGATCAGAAGAGGCTGAGCAAAAATGGATTCTGCAACTAAATGCAGACAAACCCCCAGGCATTAATGAAGATGTTTCTTTGAAACCATTTTTAAAGGCAAGAGCCTTAAAGCACTAATTCCCTTCTACATGGTTCTATAGGAATTCACATTTGAACTTGCATACTGTTTTTAACAGTTTTATGTCTATTTATGTTTTTTTCTATTTTTAAATTAATTGACTCTGATATAAATATTTAATTGTTTGTCTTAGCTGACTGGTCACTTTGAAAGTATATATATATATATATATATATATATATATATATATATATATAAAGGAATGTATGGGATGTGTTATCAAGTCTGATGAAGTGAGTGACCTGGAAGGTCATGAAAGTGATCACTTTGTCCTTGCAATAAAGAATTTTCCTTCTACTGTGGAACTTTGACTTTTTATACATACTATTGGCTCTGAAGTGAAGACCAAGCTGTTCATCTGGTATCTGTGTTTTGTGTATTTCTCTTATGTCTTGAAAATGCAGGAATATCAACCTAAACAGAAAATAATACGGTATGATCAAAAGGAAGGAGAGCAGTAACAGCACAAGCCACAGATTTGAAAATCACTGGAGATACTGGATGGGTAAGATACTCCATGGGGGTACATTGGATGTACTGTAAAGAAGTGGTTGAAGATGAATATAATCAGGCCTTGGCACCACTGTACTTTATCAATTAGACAGGAGGAAGTAATGGAGATAGCTTTTGATATATGGAAAGAAAAAAAGCTCAAGATGGTGGGAGCCATTGAGATAAGGAGGGAGGGCAAAATCGAGAGAGATAATAAAAATGAGCTTAATCAGAGTGAAAGGGAAATATAAATTACCTAGGATTAATATCAGAGCTAAACAATAATACAAAGGAAAATATCCCAAGAGAAAGTAAACTGGAGTGTGTAGAATGTACTCTAAAAGCTAGGAAGGTGATAGCTAACAGGAAAAAAAGCTGTAGGCAGAGAAAATAGAGTATGGAGACAAATAATAAATTCAACTTATATAAAGCTGAAAGAAAGATTGAGTAAGAAATTAGGTATCCCCTTAACTTATGAAGACTGGGAACAGATAGCATTTGTTCCCAAATATGCTACAAAAGCAAGGAAATTCAGAATATGTACATGGAAATGCATGTACAGGTATTTTTATACTGTATAAAGAATGTGTAAGATGTTTCCAGATGCACTAGTGATATGCTGGAGATTTGAAGAAAGGAAAAGGGGCACTTGGAATGCATTTTTAGGGAATATAGCAATTTTCTTTCTTGCAGTTTAGGATAAGCTTGTAAACAGTGGTAGGGAAAATGACAGGGCAAGCCAACCATAACAAAATAAGGGTTATGCTGCTAAATGCTAAGCGCTTAAACCAAAAATGGCACACCCTGGAAGCACTTATATCACTGGAGACTGTAGATGTCTGTGCAGTCACAGAAACCTGGTTCAAGGCCTCAGAGAGTATCCTGGCTACAATGCCTTCCACACCTTCAGACAGCAAAATGAATGTGTAAGAACAAAAAGGAGGCAGTGTTTCTATCCTTATTTGAGATAAATCACTTCTCGACTAGTTAAACTGGACAACTCCATGGGGTTAGTCCAAGTTCAGATTACTGTGGGTAAGACCCCCATTCAAGTCATAGCTAGTTATAGACCCCCTCCATGGGGCATGATGTGCATGAGACCTACTTGACCAAACTGGATTCAATCCAAATATTGACAAACACTCTGGTCATGGGGAATTTCAATTATCCCACCATCAACTGGGAAACCTACTCTAGCCCTAACTCACTAGCACAAAAGTTCATTGACTTTGTTAACTGAAATGCCCAGGAACAAATTGTTCAAACTCCAACAAGAGGAACAAACATACTAGATCATGTCCTCACTAACATGACAAACAGATGCACCACCACAACTGTTGGATCCTCATTAGTTAAATCTGACCACAAATCAATTGCCTTTGAACTGGCACCAACACTAGAACTCACAAAGGGCAAAGTCAGACTAAAAAACTTCATCAAAGCAAACTATACCCTCTTAGGGGAAGGTATAAATGCATTCCAAGGCCCACCCCCAGCTGGAAATGGTAATGACACCAAAGCTTACACTATAGCCCTGTACTTGTATATGTGTATAGACTTGGCTGTTCCAGAGAAAATCAAAGCCAGAGCATCAAATAAAAAAAGCCTCCCTGGTGGACATCCAGCATCAACAACAAACTTTACAACAAATGTAAAATGCTGATTTCTAAGAAAACGAAGGTGAGGTCCCAGCAATGGAAAAGTACCGGTCTCAGCCTCAACAGGAAAATTAGACAACATGTCAAATCCTCCAAGAGTAACTTTGAGAAAAACTTAGCAATCACAGCCAAGGATAACCATAAGGCCTTTTACAGCTACATAAGTAGCCTAAAAGGTAGGATCCAAGCATGTGCCAAACTAGTGACTAACAGTATCACACACACTGATCCTGCAGAGATAGCAAACCTCATAGTGGACACTCAGATTTGGTGAAAACTTCACTCCCTTAGCCCCTCCAAACTTATCATAAAGGTTGCCCTCAACTCCCCCCACCTTACATATCCAAAAAGCAGGTCATTAAAGCCTTGTCTAAAGCAAAAACTCAGCCTCTATGGGACCAGATGGCATCCCAGGCTGTCTTCAAAGGAAACTAAAACATGAACTAACATCACTATTAAGTACCCTATTCAATTGCAGCTTAACCACAAGCTTTGTTCCTGTGGAATGGAGAACATCAATAGATATTCCCCTCCACAAATGTAGCTTAGCAACAGACTGAGAGAATTATAGACTGATAAGTCTGACCAGCCTCATCTGTAAAGCTATGGAATGTATCATCATAGACCTCATAAATAAAAACATAAATGACCTCCAAACCCTGAATCCAACCCAGTTCAGCTTCATCAAGAGCAGATCCTGCCTGTTAAACCAGGTGGATTTCTTTGAAAATGTGACCAAGGCCATTGACAAGGGAAAATTTGTGCACACAGCGTATCTTGACTTGGCAAAGACCTATGCCACAATCTCAAGCATTACCAATAAACTTAGTAAACTGAATGTAAACCCCTTTGTTGTAAAACGGGTTGCCAAATGGCTCACAAACTGGTCACGCACTATCAAAGTGGGTGACTCCACATCAACCAACAGATGTGTCAACAGTGGGGTGCCACAAGAGTCAGTGCAGGGCCCCCTATTGTTTGGTATATACTTCTCAGAAATTCAGGCCAAAACTGAGGGGCTGTGGCCAGCCCAGTTGGTGGATGACTGTAAATTGGGTGCAATTATTGAATCCCCAAATTATGTCAGGAGGGTCTTACGCAGATCAATGACTAGTGTCTTAGTCACTGTCTCAAACTGAATGCAAAGAAATGTATCATCATTCCCTTTGGTAAAAACAATGTCCCTTCACACTATCAAATTAAAAACAATACCCTATGTACCTATTAAGTGGTAAGAGATTTGGGATCACAAGTAGACTGGAACCTTAACTTTGACCACCATGTGTCTACTGTAGCAAGGAATGTTTTCTACATAGCACACTTGATTTGCAAAGGCATTGCCTCTAGAGCAAAGGAGGTTATAACCCTTCTATATTCATCACTAATCAGGCCCATAATTGAGTATAATGCCCCTTTCGGCATGTACCATACAAAATACCTGCAGCAACTGGAGAGACCTCAGAGGTTTCTAACTAAGAAGATCAAGGGACTCCAGCACATGTCTCACACAGACCAACTAATATCCCTGTCACTATACTCAGTATTGTGTAGACTTCTTAGGGGACTTCTTATGGGAGACTTATGCCTGGCTTACAGAGCAATCTCCAACCCAAATCTAATGAATCTGCTGCACATCCATAAATCAAACAGGACTAGAGCTACCCATTCCAGGAACCTAAATATGACCTGTGACTTGAATAGGATGTGCTGGAGGAACAGATTTGTCTCCCGTTGACTGCCTCATCTTTGGAAGAAAACAGATGTAGAGGAGGAAAAACAGATAGCAAATGAGATTAAAGACATAGGGATAAAAATATTGATGGTAACCAAAACAAAGTGTTAAATCAAAAATGCGAGCACTGGAAAGTGAAGTGATAATGAGATAAGAATGGCAAATTACTTTATGGTTGCTATTTATAAGTAAGACAGAAAAATAAGAAAACGATGTACACATAGCTATATAAGTAAGCATTTAATGAACTGGCATTTAAAGAAATGCCTAGGCTGTATCATTAGTAGTTAAAATACAACTGGTCGCACTGTTATTCTATATAGTTTTTGTTTGCAATACATGTGTAAACTTGGATATAGGAAATTTAAAAGATATGCTTTCAGTGAAGTTTGGTTATCTGTAATCTAGAAGAATGAGAAATTGAAAAAAATAAGAAAGGTGAATGTTAAAAGAGGTGTACACACAATGTATTTGTTTTTAATGATGGTTTAATCAAGGCTGTTTCATTAAAAAAATAAGTTCCAGATATGTGAGACTTCTCTCAAGGACATGGGACATATAACTTTTCTTAAGTACATATAACATTTATTGACTTCAAGGGGGGCTTAAATCTGATTCAGCCACAGTCAAAGCAAATATTAATATGCAGAACCTCTTGATATATATCTATGTATTTCCTATGTATGGTACAGTAACTTTTCAGGGTCATCCTTATGTTGTCAGATATAACAGCATCACTCTGAAAGGTATGTAAAACATGGTGTAGCATAGTTTTAGTCAGTAGAGCAAGAGAAATGTTTTGAAATGATTATATAGAAGGTCACTGTGGCATCTACACTTAATTTCTATGAAATGCCAAATCTGCTAATCTGCAAGTAGGTACTAGCTAGTAAGGTTTTGGCACAGCATAAACAGTTTTGCAACAGAATTAATATTATCAAAATTCTATAAATAATGTAAAATATATTGATAATGCCTAATTAATAAGCCAGATATAAATATTTATTTCCATATGCAAACAATTTTTGCATCTAAACACTTATAGGGGATTCAATAAAGGCTACGCGGTCATTTTCCACTGTGTGCGCATAGCGACGTAATACACACATGAGAGCAAAAACTTTTAGATTTGGTAAGTGCTGTGTAGCAGTGCGCAATAGTGCACAAACAAGCAAACACTGCAGCATGCTAATTACAGCATAAGTCGCTGAATTACATGCTGATTAACCAATCTAACATGGGGAGCTATTCAACAAACTATAAAACCAACCGTGTAGACTCCATGCTGGTGTTCCCCATGTCTTCCAAAACTTTTGGAATATAGCCACAGAAGGGAGTCTATATGGACAGAATAAAAAGTAAAAGGTGTGAGATTTGTGCAGAACTGACCTTAACATGTGACAGCATCATGGATGCAACAAAAAGAGAGTAACAATAACAACATAATCCTTTTTGTAAACGTTGACAATGAGGCACCTTCAATTTCTATTAACTTAGGTGAGCTTGACAAACTGTTGGTTAAGCTAAAGAAAATCCAACTTGAAATGTCATATTTTAATGAGTGCCTTAAAAACAAAGTGGTCCCTAAAGGACTTAGGCGCTGGCAATACCCTACGGGGTTGGAAGCTAACTCTCAATTTCATCTGGATATAGTGGCTCTTTTTGATCGACAGGGTTTGGAGCTTATCGAATTAACGTGCAAACACTATTTACTGTCCATTGATGAACTTACTAAAACTGTTTGTGATCTTGATGAAAGAATCAAACTGGATAATGAATTTGTTCATTATAAATACGAATACAATAGAATTTTTACAAGTATTGATTTGTATTTATGTAAGTTGAAGTCCAACAAAGTCAAAAAACTGGACAGAGACATGAAGGCCTATAAAGAGGGTACAGCATACCCTAAACCTTCGGTAGCTCAAGCATGGCAAAGTTTTAAAAAACCAGGCCAGTCAAAATCTGGTAACAACATAAACAGTGTGCCTGGAGAATTTAATTTTGTTGCTGATGATTTTCCATTAAATGATTCTTTAAACCGTGAACCAACACAATCCTTTTCTAATAATAACGATGCAATGCAACAGAATAAACTGTCCAGGCACTATAATTTGAGATCTAATTACCCTAATTTTTTAAGGACAAGACAGAAGCAACTACCCAGATACACTGGTCAAAAGAAAAGACAAAAGAACAATTGAATAATGTAGAGTCTTCTGTTTCCTCTTCTAACCCTGTACCAGCTAATGCCTCTTTAATTGAAGTAAATTATGAATCTTGCCTGTCTTTTTCTAATTGGGAAGACAATATTGTGAAAGTAGTAGACTATTCTGTTTTACCAGTAAATATTGATACAACATCTCATGAATGTACTAAACCTGCCCTTTTACATAATGCTAATGGTGATTTTACTGTGTATAACTTTTCACATGTTTTCATTCCATCTGATCTTATTGAATTGTTATCTAAAGGGAATACTTATGTTCCCCCTCAAAAAATTGATATTGTGAACACTATCAAGGATTTAAAACTTTTTATTAGAAAATTGAACTTAAATTTGATTTTGGGTAACTCTACGGTGAGTCATCTTAGCCAGTTTAGAGTACCTAGCACTTTTAATCCGCCTTTACACCCCTTACTTAAAATGTTCGAACAGATATGTGAACTAGACATTCGCAATCTAACAGGGTCTAGGAACTTTAACAGTGCTGAACACTATAAAGAGAAAGAGTGTTTTGATTTTTTAAGAGTTAATGACATTAGGGTGTGTAAACCTGATAAAGGTGGAGGTGCTGTCATTTTTGATAATGGCGACTATTCCAACAGAATGCTAAATTTGCTAAATTCTGCCTCGTATGTGGAAAGTTCCCTCTCTGAAATTAACAAAGCTTATAGTCTAATTAAGAACACTATTGAGGACATGCTTATTGAAGGGAGAATCACCCAAAATGTTTACAACTATATGTCAATTTCTTACCCAAAATTTCCGTGCCTTTTTGGGATACCTAAGATCCACAAAGACCTTACGGATCCCCCTATGAGACCACTAGTAGACAGTAGGGGGTCTCCAACTTATGCGTGTGCTAAAGTTGTTGATTCTATTTTACAAAAGTATTTAGTTAACATTAAACAAATCTGCAAGGATTCGTGGATGTTCTTGAAGAATATCAATGATTTAGAATTCAATCCTAGCTTCAATTTTTTAACGATCGATGTGAAAGATTTATATACCTGTATTCCCCACGATATTGCACTGGATTGGGTAAGTGAAACTTTAAAATTAGAGGGAAGTGCCCCTAGTGAAATAGCCATGGTGATAGAACTTCTTGACCTAATTTTGGATAACAACTTCTTTGTCTTTGAGGGCGGTTTCTACCTTCAAAAAATCGGTGTTGCCATGGGCTCACCGTGTGGGGCCAGTGTAGCCAATATGGTTATGGCTCACTGGGAACACTTGTTTGTTTACCACAATTGTATATTCAAGGATCGTATGATTTTTTATACACGTTTCCTTGACGATATTTTTATTTTATTAGATGGAGATTCTACTTGTAGCTCCCAGCTGGTTGAATATTTTAATTCTACTACCTCTTTTTTGAATTTTACACATAATTTTGATTCATTATCGATTGCTTATTTAGATATTTGGTTAGTAAAAGACACTTCACTTAATATGTGGGCAGCATCAATTTATAGGAAAACTATCTACTGTAACTCTATGTTACACTTTGCTAGTTGTCATCCTCGACACCAGAAGCAATCTATTATCAAGGGGCAACTTGTTTGAGCTGCCCGCATTACTTCAGTTGACGATGTCTTTTACGAGTGTAAATTTATTAAAGAAATGTTTTTGTGTAGGGGGTATCCAGAAGTATTGATTGATGAAATTATAGAGGAAGTAGTCACTAAACGGCAGTCACATTTTTACACCCCTATTTTGAACAATTTTGTATGCCCACCTACACTTACCATACCAGTTGTTGCCCCTGAAACTAATTCTTTCAATACTTCTTTTATAACATCGTATAACTTAAATAGCAGTGACTGTTTTAAAATATTATTGAAGAACTGGGACATTTTTAAAGGTGACAACAGAGCATTTTTAAGTGTAGGTGAACGGCCCGTTGTGATTTATAGGAGGGGTAAGAACTTGAAAGAATACTGTGAAAACAACAAGGTCAGTATGGTTAGAACACCAGGAATGTATAAATGTCAATCTTGCAATTATTGTGCTCACATTTTAGAATCTAATAGATTCTTTATAGGTAAACGCCAATATTATTTAAAGTTGAGAAACAACTGCAATTCCACTATGGTAGTGTACCTTGCTTTATGTCAGTCCTGCCCTGCTTATTATGTAGGCAAGACTGAAAGAAAGTTACGTAATCGTATTTATGAGCATTTATATGCAATCAAGAAACAAAAACTTGAAAATGCATTAGCAAAACATGTGGAACAATTTCCTGACCACTCCTTTAAGTTTATTGTGATAGATCAAGTTAATACCAGATTACGGGGAGGGCCAGTAGAATTTAGACTGGAAGAACTAGAGTTAACATGGCAAATTAGATTGAATGCCTATACTCAGCCAGGGCTAAATGAAGGGTGTACTATTAGTAGTATACTAAAACTTAAAAGTCTAGTTCGCTAAACTTGTTTAGTATTATCTATAGACAATCTTGAATTAGTTCATTACCAAGTGAGTGAGGGTCTACACACTTAGTTCATAAATACAGATTTCCCATAGTTTTTATACACACACATGTGTTTATGTTTGACGTTTGTATTAATTTAAATATTGTTTACTGGTTTTTATATAAAGATTTGAGTAATGTGTTTTTAAAAATGGGTGTCACTGTTTGTTCTAAAATTTATTTGATTGGTTAAACTGAAGGTATTCATTTGTATTTAACTGGGCTATTTTAATTTGTGAGTTGTCTGAAGAAGTTTGTGTTATACATAAACAAAAAGCGCTTAACTATTTCACTTTGTCTGCGCCTTCCTTACTTCGTTGCCCAGGGATTTGTTTTATAATCCTTTTTGTGCCATAACAGAAATGCAGCTTTGTTCCCCCAACCCCGAATGAACAGTACACTTGTAAGTAATGCAGGCAGATAAAAGTGTAAAAGTGTGTGCTAATCAAAATAAATATAAAAACTATTAAACAGACTATTCGTAGTTACATGTCAGCATATGCAATACGTAGCTGACAAAATGCAGGCATATCATGTGCAAATCAATACTTCTCTGTGTAGAAATATCCCAAAGTAATATCCTCTCTTCTGTGGTCAACACATAAACAATTCTGTTCCCCTTCAGCCTCCCTATATACACTGGTGTAGATTCAGGGCTGTCAGTACGATGAATATGCAGATGAGTTCTGAACTCATTAGAATTGCTGAATCCCAAAAAATTGGATCCGTTCAGATATGTAAACATAGTGCAGGCACTGCCTTCATGTTTATGTTTAATGTACAGCAACTGTGAATTCTTACATCAGGTGGGTGTATCAGGTTAGACTTACAAAGTCTGTCAAGGTTGGAAATGCAAGTAAGTAGAGCACAATTCATGGGTTCTGTTTCATTAACATCCAACATTGTCATTTGTTGGCAAATTGTGTTTGCTGTCAGTTTTTTATTATTATAGGTCCATAGGTTCATAGCTGTGTACTAGGCCCTGGAGCCTTTACAAGCCTAGTCCATATGATTACCCTGGCATTGTGCCACCCAACCTTAGTTTCCTGTGGCTCTGTTGAGTAGATCCACTGGAGTGATCCCTGGGGTGAATTTTCTATTTCCCATCCACTCATCAAGATTTCTCTTGAAGAGGGCCAGTGAGGTTATCTGTTTGACATGTATGGGAAGTCTATTCCATAGCATGGGCAGTCTCTGGGTTATGAACCTGTCCCTCCAGCACATTCTGTTGATTTTGGTAATGAGGTTGAGGTCTCTGGAGCATGTGGTGTGGAGGGATTTTTTTAGATGTAGCATTTCTAACAGAGCTGTGTCAGACATGGCTTTATAAGTCAAGCAGAGATCGTCTCTAAGTAGGCAATATGAGACAGGGACTACTTGGAGTATTTTGAGTCTGTCCATATAGGGCAAGTGTTTAAGGTCTAGGATTCTCTTTGTGAGGTACTTTTGCGGCCTCTTCAGTTGTTGCAGGTATCTAGTGAGGTATGTGCCAAATAGGGCATTGTACCCGATGATTGGCCTAATGAGGGAAGAGTAGAGGGAGACAATGACCTCTTTCTTCCTGGATGCAAAGCCCTTAGTAATGAGATGTGCCACATAGAAGGACTTTCTGACCACAATGGCAGTGTGGTGGGCAAAAGAGAGGTTGCTGTCAACCTGTGTTCCCAGATCTCTTATAATGCCTTCTGTGTTCAGTGGACTACCATCGATGTGGTAGTTCATGGGAACTGGGTTTTTCCCAAAGGAGACAATGACACATTTTTTGGCATTGAGCTTAAGGCCATGGTTCTGACACCAATTGTTGGTCTCAGTGAGCCCTTTCTGTAGGATGTCAACATCCTTGGGGAGTTAATAATGGCTCCAAACTTGCAATCATCTGTGAACTTTGTCAGCAAGTGTCCCTTCGTGTTGGACTGAATTTCTGAGAAATAGACACCAAACAGGAGAGGACCCAGGACCGATCCCTGTGGGACTCCACTCATGACTGGTCAGCAGTCTGACATGGAGTCAGCTACTTTCACACTGTGGGTTCTATCTGTGAGCCTGTTTGCAACCCACCTAGTGATATAGGGGTTGATGCCTAGCTTAGTGAGTTTTTCTATGATTCCTGAGTGGGGAATAGTATCAAAAGCCTTGGCCAGATCAAAGTAGGCTGTATGAACCACCTTGCCTTCATCCACAGCTCTGGTGACTGACTCAAAGAAGTCGACCAAGTTGAGCAGGCATGATCTACCCTTCACAAAACCAAACGGTGTGGGATCCAGAGTTTGGATATTCCCTATATTCTTGTTTATTAGGTCCATGATGATGTGTTCCATAGCTTTGCATATCAGACTTGTCAGGCTAATGGGGTGATAGTTCCCAGGGTCTGTAATCACTCCTCCTTTGTGGAGAGGGGTGACTATAACAGTGCATCATTCTGTAGGGACAAAGCCTGAGATGAGGCTGTAATTGAACAGGACACACAGGTGAGGTGTCAGTTCACTCTGTAGCTCATGTAGACCACAGCCAGGGATATTGTCAGGTCCCATAGAAGCTGTATTCTTAGCCTTGGACAGTGCTGTTTTAACCTCTGCAGCAGTAATACTGGGTACCTGGCAATCTACTGATATTGTGATTGGTCCTTTGGGGGGAGGGGTAAAGTTGGCACTGAATATGTTGGCCAGTATATTGGCAATATCTGTTGGTGCAGTATAGGAGGAACCATTGTGCAGTAGCTCAGAGCAAATCTGGGTATTGCCATGGAGGTTCTTTACATAACTATAGAAGGCCTTATGGTTGTCTTTACTATCTGCTGCAATTCTGTTTTCATGGCTAGCTTTAGAGGATTTTATGAGGAATCTCAACTTTTTGTTGAGGCTGATAAGGGAGTTTTTCCAGTCTTGGGACTTCACCTTATTCCCCATCAGTTTCCTCTTTCTGTTGTAGAGTTTGTTTATGGCAGGAGACCACCAGATTGGCTTCCTTTTTTGGAGGAGAGTGTCTTGGTTCTATTGGGTCTGGTGAGATCCATGCATTTGTGTATGTGTTCGTACAGGGCATTGGTGGATGATGCGGCGGTCATGCGACTGTTCTCCATTTGCATGGATGCTGTAAAGTTAGCCACCTCTGTTCTTTGAAGCCCAAAGTTAGCTTTGGAGAAGTTTTTCATGGTGGTTACCCTTGCGTGGGTTATTTTTTTACCATTGTTTGCATGATGCGATGCTTAGCTTAATCACAGGAAATGGAAGAATGAAAGGAGGTTTTGCTATGCTTATCTTTGTGTGGTACACACCTCTGTGCAAACAAGGACCCAAAAAGGTGGAGGGATCCATTACTTTTTCAGCATTGCTAAAGTCTGACAGTTAGTATTGAGCCTGTGGAATACATAACTAACTCTGTGGCAGCAGATGTTAATGTGCTTAATGCAGTGATATATTCCTTTTTGCGGCCAAATGGTACTGAGTTTAAATACAGTTGTTGTATAAGACTTTTAAGTACTTTTGCATTACCATTGGTGCCCATTGGTGTGTGATGCACACCTCTGCACAAACATGGAGCCCAAAATGTGAAGGGATCTATTGCTTCTCCAGCATTGCTAGTCTAACAGTTAGTACTGAGTTTCTGGAATATACCTGCTACTTAACCAACTCTGTGGCAGCATGTTTTAATGCAGTTAATGCAAAGATACATTCATTTTGGGGGCCAGATGGTACTTGGCTTGAATACAACTGTATCTAATACTTTTAACTACTTTTGCATTACCGTTGGTGCATGTTGGTGTGCATGCACACCATCATGCAGTAATGCATTAGAGAAAAGAAATAGGGAAGATAGGACACTGGTAAAATGGGGAGCAAGCAGGGGAAGAATAGATGGAAAGCAATATAGGGATGTGCAGGAGGAAGATAGGAAAGAGCTATAGCTATCCATTTCTTCAACAGTAAAAATTGATAATATATGTGGAATATTAGCTGAATTTGGTCTGTCACCTCCAGAGAGAGATGTGACCACAACACAATCATTTTGTGTAATCAATTAGACCAAATCAAGTGTGCCAAGAAGACATGCATGCAAAATGGAGAGCTATGTATAGGATGATTTTTATTTTGTGGGACATGTGCCCATATTTTTTTATTATTTGGAGAGAGAGGAATGTTAGGGAAGGGATACAGGTATGTCTAGGTATGGTAAGTTGGGTAGGTGAAGAAGTAGTTGCAGACAGACAAGACAGACAAGACAAGATACAGGGACAGTGATGGACACAAGAGGTCTGTGGACACCATGGGTAGGGTTAGGGTGGGGACATCCAGGACCCAAGGTTGTCAAGATGGGTGACAGTGAGAATCAGGTCCTTACTTACTGGATGGTCATAGGTTCATAAGTTCATAGGTGTGTACTAGGCCAATGGCCCTGGAGCCTTTACAAGCCTAGCCCATACAAGTGCCCTGGCATCATGCAGCTGTTAGTTCCTGGTGCCTCTATCAAGTAGAGCCACTGGAGTGATCCTTGGGGTGAACTTTCAATTTCCCATCCACTCATCAAGATTTCTCTTAAAAGGGGCCAGTGAGGTGCTCTGCTTGACATGTATGGGAAGTCTATTCCATAGCATGGGCAGTCTCTGGGTTATGAACCTGTCCCTCCAGCATGTTCTGTTAATTGTGGTAATGAATTTAAGGTCCCTGGAGTATGTGATACGGAGGGATTGGGATTTCTTTAGGTGTAACATTTCTAACAGGGCTGGGTCAGACATGGCTTTGTAAGTCAAGCAGAGATTGCCTCTTAATAGATGATATGAGACAGAGAAAATCTGGAGTTATTTTACTCTGCCCCTGTAGGGCATGTGTTTAAGGCCTAGGATCCTCTTCATGAGGTACTTTTGTGGCCTTTCCAGCTGTTGCAGGTGTTTAGTGAGGTACATGCCAAATGGGGCATTAAACTCAATGATTGGTCTAATGAGGGAAGAGTAGAGAGAGATGATGACCTCTTTCTTCCTGGATGCAAAACCCTTGGTAATGAGATGTGCCACAGATGGACTTTCTGACCACAGTGGCAATGTGGTGGTCGAAGGAGAGGTTGCTGTCAACCTGTGTCCCCAGATCTCTTATAACACCTTCAGGGTTCAGTGGCTACCATTAATGTGGTAATTAGTGGCATTAAGCTTAAGGCCATGGTTTCAACACCAGTCATTGGTCTCAGTGAGGCCTTCCTGTAGGATGTCTGCATCACTTGGGGAGTTTATAATGGCTCCCAGCTTGTCGGTGAACTTGGTCAGCCAGAGTCCCTCCATGTTGGTTTGGACTTCTGAGAAGTAGATGCCAAACAGGAGAGGACCCAGGACCTATCCCTGTGGGACTCCACTCATGACTGGTTGGCAGTCTGACTTGGAGTCTGCTACTCTCACACTGTGGGTTCTATCTGTGAGCTAATTTGCAACCCACCTAGTAATATTGAGGTTGATGTCTAGTTTGGTGAGTCTATCAATAATTCCTGAGTGGGGAATCCTATCAAAGGCCGTGGCCAAATTGAGGTAGGCTGTATAAACTGCCTTGCCCTCATCCACAACTCTGGTGACTGACTCAAAGTAGTCAGCCAGGTTGAGCAGGAATAATCTACCCTTCAGAAAACCAAACTGCATGGGATCCAGATCTCCTATATCCTTGTTAATGAAGTCCATGTTGATGTGCTCCATAGCCTTACATATGAGACTCATCAGGCTAATGGGGCGGTAATTCACAGGGTCTGTAGTCACTCCCCCTTTATGGAGAGGGATGACTTTAGCAGTGCTCCATTCTGTAGGGACAAAGTCTGAGGTGAAGCTGTGATTGAACAGGGCACACAGGTGTAGTGCCATTTCACTTTGTAGTTCATGTAGAACACAGTCAGGGATATTGCCGGGTCCCCTGGAAGCTGCATTCTTTGCCTTGGACAATGCAGCTTTAACATGTGCTGCAGTAATGCTGGGTGCCTGTCATTCTTCCAGTATTGTGATTGGTCCTTTAGGGGGGGAGAGAGGAGTAAAGTTGGCACTGAATCTGTCGGCCGGTATGTTGGCAATATCTGTTGGATTAGCATAGGAAGTACCATTGTGCAGTAACTCAAAATCTGAGTATTGCCATGTTATCTGAACAGTTGAATACTGTTTTATAGTAACACAACTGAAATTAATGTTACTTCTGTGTCACGGTCTTTTTTGTGGGGGGATAGAAGATTGCTACAGTTATAAGCTTAGGTTAGAGTTGTCAGCCATGTTCTTGCTGAAAGTAGTGTCACTGCACATGTAAAGGGGTAAATGTATTACCCTCTGTGTAACTGTTAATTGTGATGATGCTGCCCTTACCTCTTGCTTAACTTTTTCCAGGACCATCTGAACTACAGTGCAGTATGTCTCCTGCAGATTGTAAGCCAACTATTTTATATCAGTACTGCATATCAATTTAAAGAAATGTTGTAGTGTGTGATTTTGATCTCAGACCTGTTGTGTGTATTGCTGTACTGTCTGCAATAGTGGCAGTACTGATTAGCTTGTTAGCATATATTGCACTATAATAGTGTAGGTATTATAGTACAGGTATTAATGTATTTCTGTGTTTCTTGCTTTTTATCACAGGTGATCATACAAGAAAAAAGGATCTCCAATGGGGTACTTAGCTTTAGAAGGCTTCAACTTCAGTTCAGAAACAAAATCTCAGGTAGCGGCCGACCGGCACTCATGCAAACTGCTTCTGCTTTGGGCTCAATGGCAAGAAAGACTGATGTAATGGCATCGGCTGCCTTACTTTATACCACTGACAACCTGATGTCAGTCCTAAAGCGACAGCAGCCGATGCAGAAATACTAAGTCTCTGGTATTCGGGCCAGCTGAGGGCTACCCTGGCAGGGATAACCCAAATGTGATGACTGCAACACTGAATACTCTCGAACATCTACATTTATGGTAAGTGTACACAACTGTACTTTCCCATAGGTGCTCCAGAGAAATCTTCAGGGTTGTGGATGTAGCACATTTGGCATGTGTGACTGCCTCCATTGTGTTGCCAATTCACTGGATTGGATGAATGACACGTTAGAATGAGTGGTGTCTGTGATGAACCGAGGGGTGTGTGTCTTGGAACAAGTAGTGTCTATGATGGAAAGTATGCTGGGAGGGGAGCAACATCCTTGTCAGCATATGTCAGCCACATCATCTGCTGTCAGCCAATCTGGCCATTCCTGATCATGTTCCTATAGTGACAGTGCTTCCACTGCTCTGTCAATGAGTGTGTTGTCCACACCCAGATATGGCAGACCATGGAATCATGGTCCTGGGCATCCCATGAAGGGAGTTCATCCAGCAGACATTGGTCACGTTCAAATAGCAGCATAGCAGCACTGCATCTGACCATGGGTGTGGCCATGCTAGTGCAGTTCCCGGCAGAGCCAGTTCTCATGGCTGGGGATGACAACATTGAACTGCCATCTCTACCATGTATGGCTCACACTTGTCCAACAGATCAAGATGCAGAGCTAGCATAGAGCTTGGTAATGTTCATGCAGACACTCACAAACCAGTTTCCCCTGGATGACCCTTACAGATGCACAAAACAGTTACTCATTTTATCTCACTGGCCATTTGTTGTTTTATCCCAATGTCTGCCTTCTTCTCCTTCTTACTTACACATATACACTCACCAACCTTTTGTGTCAGCCTAGGCTTCCTGCCTCCCCACACAACACTTTATGCAAGTGATGATAGTGCCATATTCCTGTTTTCTAATTTTTGGATTCAGGGATACAAAAGCTGTGTCTGATGCGCAGGGTGCATAGCTAACTTAATGCTTGTTATTTCTGCATTTGTGTTGTTGAACTGGTCATTGACCTTTGACTTATATTGGCTTTGGCAAGTTATATAGTTGATAGTCTCATAATTTCACATCTTTATAGTGAATGCTCTTGTAAGGGTTGTGAAGTCAGAAACTGCAATGTGTATCATTACTTTCTAATTTCTCTCTTTAATGATTTTCCAGGACAAACGTATGGTGCACAGCAAGTCACACCATCATATTCAGATCTTAGGATTGTATGACAGCACTGTAATCAAATCTTATCAGAACAACAATACAGTATAATGCTCTGTTTTGTATGCACCTCACCAGACACATGCAGCAGCTGGAGAGATCATAGGGCTTTCTCAGCAAGGTAACACAGGGCCTACAAACCATGCTATCATGTATATGAATAGATTAAAAGCCATGTCAATGTAATCTGTCTGGTACAGGATGAGGTGACATCTGCCTGGCCTCCTGCCAGTGTCTGACCATGCCCTGGTGAGATTATTGCATATCTAAAAATCTCATTATAGTTGATGACATCAGCATTGACTGTTGAGAATATGGTAATAATAGTGTCCCATATGCTGGTGTAAAATGCTCTCTGTAATGTCAGGCAAGAACTCACACACAAACACAGAGCTGTCTGCAGTGAAAATAGAACCCATACCTATCTAAGTACACAGACTACAGAACACACTACATAATGCAAGTGCCACAGTGCAAATCTGACATTTGCAAGACTACAGCTGAACTTATAGTACATGAAATCAGCAGGCCATGTGTGAGACAAGATATTGGCAGACCTGCATAGGTTCATAGTTTGATAGGTTCATACAAGGCTACTATCATAATGGCCCTAGGTTCGTAAGGTTCATAGGCGGTTGCTAGGCTAATGGCCCTAGGGCTTTTTCAAGCCTAACCAAGTTATACCATTGTTCCCTTATAGTCCAAGATATGTAGTCCATATTTGTGAATCCATGATCACCACTGGTTGCCCCTGTCTAACTGACATAGGTGAAACCCCGGGGTAAGTTTACTATTTCCCATCCGATTGTCCAAGTTACTCTTAAATAGGGTCATTGAGGAGCTCAGTTTCATGTGAATTGGGAGTTTGTTCCATAGGGGTGGCAATCTCTGGGAGACATACCTGTCTGTCCAGCATGTCCTGTTGATGTTGCAGGCTAGGTTAAGGTCCCTACAACAAGTGAGTCTTGTCCCATTTGATTTGCGGAGGTGCAGCATTTCCATTAAGGCAGGGTTCAAGAGTTCTCTGTAGGCCAGCCACAAGTTGCCTGTCAGCAGTTTATATCTTGCAGAGTACAGTGACAGGGCCTTCAGTCTGTCCATATAGGTCATGTGTTGAAGTCCCTGGATTTTCTTGGTGAGAAGCCTCTTAGGTCTCTGCCAGCATCTGGTAAGGTACACGCAAAAGGAAGCATTGTACTCTATTATTGGTCTGATGAGGGTCGAGTACAGTGGATTGATAACATCCTTAGTTTTGAATGCTATTCCCTTACTTATGAGGTGTGCAACATGCAATTCCTACCTTACCACTGTGGATACGTGATGATCAAAGTTGAGGTTGGTATCAGCCTGCTTTCCCAAATCTCTCACCAGTGGGTTGGATCTTGGGGGTATTATTAATAGTGTAATTTGCAGGGACTTCTCCTTTGCGGAATGGGATAATAGTGCATTTTTGGGTTAAGTTTAAGTCTGTGGCTTTTTCTACAATCATTTATGTGTATCAGTCCATTTTGTAGTATGTTGACATTGTTTGGGGATTCAGTGACTGCACACAGTTTGCAGTCATCAGTGAACATGGTGAGCTACAGGCTATCTATTATCACCTGAATTTATGAGAAATAGGTTCCAAACAGTAGTAGGCCCAGCACAGACCCTTGTGGAACACCACAGGTAGCAGGTCTGCTGGTAAAGGTGGAATCTCCAACTATGACTGTATGATAATCTAATAATGTATGGGCTAATCCACAGATGGGTGATCTTCTCAATGATGCCTGAATGGGGGGTTGTGTCAAAGCCCTTGGTCAAGTCGAGAAAGGCAGTATGTACTGATTTGCCTTCATCCAGGGCTTTGGTGACATTCTTGAAGAATTCCACTAGGTTTAACAGGCATGATCTGCCCTTAACAAAGCCAAACTGTGTCAGGTCCAGAGTTTGAAGGACACCAATGTCCTTGTTGATAAGGTCCAAGATGATTCTTTAAATGGCCTTGCAGACAAGGCTGGTCAGGCTTATGTGTCTATAGTTGCCTGGGTTAGTTTAGGGACCCCCACTGTACAGGGGGATTACAGTTGCTGTTTTCAACTCTGTTGGGACAAAGCCACTACCTAGACTGTTGAAAAGAGTAACCAGTGGTCCCGCTAACTCTTGCTTTACACTGTTTAGTAAGCAGCCTGGGATGTTATCCAGTCCCACAGAGGCTGTGTTTTTGGCCTTGACTAGTGCAGTTATGACCTGTTCTTTGGAGATAATAGGTAGACAACTGATGACAGGTAGGCTTTGGGATATGATTTGAGGAGACAGGAGTGTGAGATTTTTGCCAAACCTGTCTGCTAACAGGTTGGTGATGTCCTCAGGTTCAGTATGAGTGGTACCATTCACTATAAATTCAGTGCAAAGCTAGGCCTTCCCTTTTACATTACAAATATAGCTAAAGACTGTCTTGTGGTTATCCTTAGCTATGGATGTTAATTTAGTTGCGTAATTAACTTTAGGGGACTTTACAAGATGTCTAATTTGCTTGTTCAAGCTATGAAGGGCATTCTTCTGCTGACACTGTTCCCTTTAATTCCTGGACATCAGTTTCTTTTTCTTTTTGTATAATCTATTTATGCTAGATGTCCACCAGGACAGCATGTGTTTTTGTGAGCAAGTTTTGGTCCATTCTGGTATGGCTAAGTCTATACACTTGTAAAGGTATTTATACGGAGTCGTTGAGTACACCCCTGTATGGGAGTCTTTACTGTCAGTGGTGGCAGGAGGTTTGAAACTATTTATGCCATCACTTAGGAGGCTATACTTTGTTTTGGAGAAACATTTCAACCTTTTAGATCATGGGGGGTGGGGGTCAGGTAAATTGTTACATTGAGCATGACTACCTTATGGCCAGACCTTACCAGGGAGGGTCTCAGGAGGGTCTCACACATGAGGTGGTGCAGTGATCTTCCATGTTGGTGAGTACTAGGTCAAGGACATTTGAGACCCTTGTGGGGGTGTGGACTAACTGCTCCAGAGCATTTGTGTTTACAAAGTGCAGGAAACTTAGGGTGAGCGTGTTTGAGCTCATATATGTATCCCAATCGATGAAAGGATAGTTAAAGTCACCCATGCCTAGACTGTAAGGCTGCATTATGAGTGACTCAAGTACGTTTTGTGGCCTGAATGTGTAGAAGACGTTATATCTTTCATGGCCGGGATACTCTCTGCGGCCCTAAACCATGTCTCTATGACTGCACAAACATCAACATCTTCAGAAGTAAGTAGTACCTCCATTGACTGTAGTTTCTGATTTAGACTACTAGCATTAAGTAGCATAACCCCAAGTTTGTCTTTTAAGGATATTTTTATGTCAGCAAGTTTGTTCTTATGACATTGCCTAAAAAAGCCATTATGGAGCAGGCAAGTACTTTTACCAGTAACTGAAAGGCAAGAGGTGACAGATGATGACCATCCTTGGCAAAGCAACGTGGTCTGTTGACATATCATCCCAGGCTGACAAATACTGGATCCCCCTGGATTAGCACCAGTAGCTAAGCCAACTGTTAAAGTCGATATTTCTTTTGTTTCTATTGAGGCATCATCCTGGGTGAAGGTAGAATGCTGCTTAGGGATATAGGCATACTGGTCTGGAACACATAATCTGAGAGTTCAGTCATAGTTCTCTTTATATAATCCAGTGGGGCAAATCTCAACTCTTTTTCTCTGACATGGAGTACGACAGAGGTGTAACTTTGCTTGTTGTTGAGAGATTTGAGTTAATGCATGACTTTGCGGATCCTGGCATCTGACAGGCAGCTGACAGTGACTTTCTCCTTGTACAACCTGATGAGGAGGACATCTGTGTGTCCCATTATGGACTTGCCTATGACCAGCACATGGGTTTTCAGGTGTTTTCCCTTAAGGGCTTCATGGGAGACACACTGATATGTTTGTTTTTATGTGAAGTGGCTTCAGTAGGGACTGTAATGTGTGCAGAAAGTTTGCATTTGTGAGGTCTCTGCTATTTTGGCAAGCTTTTAATGACTACCTCTGTGTATGTGGGGTTATGTGTTGTGCACTTGGTTTGTTGAGGAGGTGAAGTGTGTATGCTGACAACCTGTTTGATATCTAGTTTGTTGTTACCTGAGAGAGAGAGAGAGAGCATTTATTCTAGATTCATTGTATAATTGCATCTCTCACATATTGTATTTGTAAATTTTAGGAGTACATGGCTGTGAGTATACTTGAGGCAATAGAAGCCTAGGTGTGTAAAACACAAGTACCCTTATTAAGCATATTTACATGGTCATTGTTAACAGAATGATTTTGTGAGCAGCAACAACTGGGCCTGTCTATGAGGGACATAGGTGCCACCCCAGAGGTGACTTGACAATCACCCAACCAGTATTGAAGGATGTGCTTGAACAAAGTAATTGAGGAGCACTGCTTCACATGCAGTGGGACCCTATAACAGGGGAATGTGAGTCACTGGGGGATATATCTGTCATCCCCTGCATGTTCTGTTTATGTCACAGGCTAGGCTGAGAAGTCTGTGCCAAGTTATTCCTGTTCCATGCGATTTGTAGATGTCCAGCATTTCCAGTAGGGCAGGGTCTGAGTCTTCTCTGTAGGATAGCCATAGGACACCTCTCAGTATCTTGCAGGAAACTGAGTACAATGGCAGGTCTTTTATTCTTTCCAGGTATGTGATATTTGGAGGACCTGCATTCTCCCCGTCACAAACCTCTATTTTTCTCCACTTGCTGCAGTTGTCTGTTGAGGTACAGGTCTTGTACTCAATTACTGGTCTGATAAGGGTGGAGTACAACAGAGCTATGACCTCCCTGTTCTTGGCTGTGATGTCTATATGTATGATGTGCACAATGTAGAATGTGTGCCTCACCACTATGGGCACATAGTGATGAAAGTATCGATTGCCATGAACATGTGTTCGCAAGTCTCATAACTCTGTGTTTGAGCTGAGAGGGCTGCTATGTATATCAAAATTAGCAGGTTTACTTCATTACTAAAGGGAATAATGAGGCATTGTGTGCTGTAATGTTCAGTCTGTGAGTTTGGCACCAATCATTTTTCTCTTTCAGCCCCTTCTGTAATATGTCACCATCACTGAGGAAATCTATATGACTGTGTCCAATTAACAATCATCTGCAAACCTGGTAAACTACAGGCCACCTACCATTGCCTGCACTGCAGGAAGTAGTTACTACACATTTAAGGGCCCAGCACAAATCCTTAGGGTATTCCATTGGTAAGCAGCTAGTGGGGGGGGGGGTGCAATCCCCAACTTTGAGAGTGTATGTTCTGTTGGTGAGCCAGTTGGCTATCCAGATAGTACTGTATGGCTTAATTCACAGGTGGGATGTTTTCACTATGAGGCATGAATGAGGGTTATTGTCAAAGGCCTTGGATAAATGAACATAGGTGGTATGCCCTGTTATCTGTCATCCAGGTCTTTGGGGTCAATATCAAAGAAGCCCACAGAGTTCAATAGGCAAGATCTATCCTTGACAAACACAACATGGGTCAACTCATGTGTGTTGAAGGTCACCTATGTCCCTGTGGGTAAGGTCCATGCTGATCCCTTCCCTTGCCTTGCAAATAAGGTTTGTTAGGCTTATAGGTCAATAGTTGTAGCTCTGCATGTTACCAGATTGATGTGCATTGCATATGACACGACATTTGATATTACTTTCTGTAGTGTATGTGATATATGTGTGGAAAAAGTACTGAGACACCAGGGTTGCAGTACTTGGAGGATGGGGGGGCAACATATGTCTGTATTGTAACAAATGACATAGTGTGAGATAGGGCCTTCATTTTCTAACGTTTCCACATGTAATGTCATGTCATACACAAGAAATGGGCAATAAATAGTAGTAATACTTAATAGTATGTAGTTTTCCATTGCACAACAATTAGCAAAATGTATACACATGGGAGAGATACCTGTTTGAGCATGTGATCCACGTTGCTAAAGTCTGACAGTTAGTACTGAGTCAATGAAACACGCCTGCAAATTAACTGACTCTGTGGCAGCATGTGTTAACGCACTAATACTTTCCTTTTTGGGGTCAGATGGTACTGGGTTCTAATCCTTTTCTCCCTCTCTCTCTCTCTCTCTCTCTTTTATTTATTTATTTATTTGTTTGTTTATTTATTTATTTATTTTTTTATGTTTCTTTTTTTCTTTGCCACTATTTGCTTAATGTGCCACTTAGGGCAAACACGGGAAATGAAGAAAAATGAATGCCGAGTTTGGTTATACTTATCTGGTTTGTGCAAAATGTGGCAATGTGCAAACTGGACAACTGGCCCACCCACGACACAGACAGGACTTAGACAACCAGGTACTGAAACCGGATGCATTCAATTAATACTACTGGGCATCGTGCAAACCCAGTAAATGATGTTGCGCTGTGGTTAACAGTGATACCTTAAAAACAATTATTAAAATAGGCAATGTCATGTAACTATTTCTGTAGCAGCAGGTGTAAGTGTAGGTCTGGAGTCCAGAAAGTCCAGAGTCATAGTACAGGGTGTGTAACCCATGTTTTTGTGACTGTGTACTATGTTCCTGTAAGTATATTCCTACTATCTGGACTGGCATGGCCTTCTTATTTGACTAACATATTACACAAATGCCAGTACATCAAATAACCTTGAAATTACATTGCTTGCCACTGTTGTGCACCACTTACCAATGTGGAAACACTTTAACTGGCAGTGCACACCCCTGAGCACCCTGTTTGTGTGATGGTAAGCAGTGCACAACATTTTTCAAACAGTGTGCACACTCCCAGTAAATGTGATAACTGAAATTGGAGGGAAAACATCAGTCTCCATTGCTCTTCATCCATGGTAGACATGGCAGGCATTCGTGGAGAGGGTGTGAGATTTACGGCTTAATGATGGGGTTCTAGGAATCCGAGATTGTTGTTGAACTAATGAAACACTATATTGCCAGGCCACTGCAGGGGAACTATTCTGGGTCCCAGTATAAGTCAGAGGCTTGGGATCATTTGGCCTGGGCTGTAACCAGTGCCACCAGTATCCCCCACACTGGTGACCAATGTAGGCACCACTTTAGTGACCTATGTCACCGAAAGAGGGATACTCTTGATGCTTGGATTAAAGAAAATAGGACAGAGGACATCCCACAGATGTTTAAGTATCAACTACAGAGGGTACTTGTTAAGCTTTACCAGAAAGGCTCATCCAGACTCTGCTACACTTTGCTGTGAAGGAAAGGTTAGTTTGCTGTTATTTTTTGTATTTCTGTATTGCCTTTCTATATTTTGAATACTGTAGTTTGTTTTCTTTACCTTGTGTTTTGCTTGCATTCTGTTTGAACAGCATATTAAAACTTCAAAAGAGACCACAGCTCTCTCTGTTCTGAGTCAGGCAGAATTTTTTCCCTCCCTCTCACCCATTTAAGTTGTCTTGTTAAATACCACTGTCTTTCTAGTTGCCCGCCTCTTATGTTAATCTGACCATATATCTCATTTCTCTCTACTTTCACTGGCTTATGTGAGTAATCACAAAACCATCACTTTTGAAATCCCACCCCTTCAATTATTTAAATTTATTGGCCATCCTACAGTATTTCATAGTACCAAAATACAAAAGAAACCACCCCTTTCAGTCCATCTTGCTGTTTTAAAAATAGTAACTCTCCACTAAACCTTAACTTTTTAAACAGGTAAAACTCAAGTTACCTACTTTCATATCTAACTTCTCTAGTGCACACTGCAGAGTGCATTCTTTTCAATCTTACCTTTAAGCATCCCTGTTACTAGCACTTTCTCTAATACCTAAAAAAGATCATCTCTACTTGACTCCAAGTAGACTTTTCTCTATCTGTTAAACCTAGCACTTGCTCCTACAGTACTTATTACCTTGATACGGCACTCTTATAGATAGCACCCCAAAAAGGCATACCCCCATTTCTCGGTCACCCACATCCCCCGGAATCTCTTTTAAAGTTTTTTGTTTTGTACTTCTTGCATGTCGAGGGATCAGTTGCTAGTGTCCTCTCCTGCTCAGCTGGTGAACCTGGGAATATTGAGGCAATGTTACAATTGCCTCATGTACACAGACAACCCTCTCCTCCTCCCACAAAACACAAATACATGTGAGAGATGCAACTATACGGCCAAACTGGAGGCTGAGCTCTCTCAACATAGGACTGGCAAGACCAGTCAGGAGGAGAAGGTTACCACACACACTATAGACCCAGTCTCACATAGTACCATCACAACCTCAAATCATACACATAAACACACAAAGACATACTCAAGGCTCTGATCAAAAATCTACCAAAACAGCAGAGGCCACCAAAGCAGACACCCAAACAACCACCACCTCAGAACACAACACCTGCAACACATAGACCTCACAGTCAGAGTGTCAAACAGTCACAGCCCTTAAGGCCAAACACAATGCCAGACACACTAGTCATTGGTGACTCCATAGTCAGACACACTGGCGTCCCGCCACCAGACTGAGTAAGGAGAAGGTCACAGTAAGCTGCCTGTCGGGCTAGAATCCGCCACATAACGCAAGCACTCAGGTCTCTCAACAGCAGGTACAAATACGACTCAGTCATTGTCCACGCTGGTGTAAACGACCTGAGACGTACCTCCTTGGACTACATGAAAAGAGACATTGAGGAGCTCTCTGATTATGTAGCCCAGGCAGGTATGACCCTGACCTTGAGCAGTATCCTACCTTCACCAAGAATGATGCCACAATACAGAGATAAGATGATCAGCTTTAACAATTGGCTTAAACTCTGGTGTCATTCAAAGGGGATCCAATGTCTGTCTGCCTGGGATGACATGCTGGACAAGCCACGCTGCTGCAAGGGACGGCTTGCACCTGTCACCCTGGGATTCCGGATATTGGCAAAGGCTCTTGCCACCCCATAGTGCCTTTTTAGGCAAGGCTCAAATTCTAAACCTACCACCCTAGAACACAAAAAGGAAAAAAACTAAGGGTAATGCTGCTCAATGCCAGAAGTCTAAATCTCAAAATGCACGCTGAGGCCCTTCTCAGTATGGAGAACATCGATGTCTGTGCAGTGACAGAAACCTGGTTCAAGGCTCCTGAGAGCACCCCAGCACTATCAGGTTTTACCTCTTATCATGCGTTCGCCCCAAAATCCAGACAATACCAAGAAAGGAGGGGGTATCCATATTCATCAAAGACACCCACACCTCAAGACTGGTGGCAACGCACGATGCATCGGAGACCATCCAGGTGCAATTAACCATAGGCAAGACTGCTCTGCAAATTGTAGCATGTTACAGGCCACCCTCACAAACTCAGGAACCTCACATGGCCTTCCTGAAAACACTAGAGGGATAAATGTATCACCAAACACCATCATACTAGGTGACTTCAATTACCCTAATATAGACTGGGAACACTACTCAAGCCCAAACACCCTAGCCCAAAAGTTCCTGGAATTCATAAACTCAAATGCCATGGAACAACTAGTCACCATCCCCACAAGAGGAGAAAACATACTTGATCTCATCATCACGAACATGGGAGCACAATGTTCAACACCGGAAGTATACCCCTCACTGGTGAGATCAGATCACAAACTAATCTCGCTGGAGGTCCTCATCCCACCCCCACCTGAAATAAAAAGACCACAGTAAAGAACTTCTCGAAAGCCGACTTCACACTTCTAAAGACTAGTGTGGTCTCCTTTAAGGCCCCGAGCATGGAAAACAGTACTCAAGCCGCTGAATCACTTACAAATGCCTTCTACCAGCACCTGCAGGACTGCATGGATAAGGCAATCCCAAGCAAAACAAAGACTCTTTGTACCAAAGGCAAGCGTCCAGTCTGGTGGACCCCAGCCATAAACAAACTCTACAACAAAAGGAGGAAGCTACTACAAGATAGAGCAAAATCCTTAAAAGGTAAGACACCCTTGATCACTATAAGTAAAAAACTAAGAGCTCTCATAAAATCATCCAAAGCAAATTTTGAGAGAAAAATAGCTAAAGACTCAAAAGACAATCATAAGGCCTTCTTTAGCTATAGTTAGAAATCTGGGAGGAAACTCCCAGATATGCTCAGAACTAGTTCAAAATGATGTGAAGATTACTGATCCTACAGACATTGCCAACATACTGGCTGACAGGTTCAGTGCAAACTTCTCCCCCCCCCAAAAGGAGAGATATCTATACCAAGTGATTGCAGCCCCCCAAACATCTCCAACGCCCAAGTGAGAACTGCTCTCCAAAGCAAAAACACAGCATCCATGGGACCTGATGGTGTCCCCGGCTGTGTGCTCCACGAACTCAACGAGGAATTAAACCCACAGCTAGGACAGCTGTTTAATCATAGTCTTACCTCTGGATACATTCCAGGAGTGGCGCACTGCAACTGTGGTCCCACTTCACATAGGCGGTGCCTCCACCGACCCTGGAAATTACCGCCCATTAGCTTGACAAGCCTTATCTGCAAAGCCATGGAGAGGATCATAATGGACCTCATAAATAAAGACATAGGGAATTTGCAGACTTTGGATCCATCCCAGTTTGGCTTTGCCAAAGGCAGATCATGCCTTCTAAACTTGGTTGACTTTTTCGAAACAGTCACCAAAGCCATTGATGAGGGAAAGGCAGTCCATACAGCCTACCTCGATCTGGCGAAGGCCTTCAATACAATACCCCACTCGGGTATCATTGAAAAACTCATCAGCTTAAATGTTAACCCATACATCACAAGATGGGTTGCAAACTGGCTGAGTGACAGAACCCACAGGGTCAGAGTTGCTGGCGCCATGTCACACACACACACACACACACACTCTTATTTTATTTTATTTTATTTTTTTGGTTGTTTTATATTATTATATGTTGTCAAAATGTGTCAGTGTTGTCCATGTGTCATGAAATGCTCCACAGTACAGTGGGATAGGCCTACCCCTCAGGACCAACCTGCCCCAACTTCACCTGCTCAGGTACCATTGCCCAGCATGTCTGGGAGCCAGCCTGGAAGCACCACCTCTGCTGCCACTGCACTGCCTACCCCCCTCAGGTAGCTCTGTCCAGAGGATGTCCAGCAGTTCCTTCTGGGAGCAGTGGCAATGTTGATCAGTTTATTACCCACACTGAACTGTCAGAGATGATGCATAGGGTAGTGTGCTAGACTGTTTGAGCATGCCTATGCTAGATGAAGGGGCCACTTTCCCTCATTTTATGTAGGACTAAGAGAAGGTGAAGCAGACATCGAGTGTTCCAGCCAGTGGCAGAGTGAGTTGACAGTGATGACAGTCCAGGGGGTGAGAACTCGATTCTCACTGTCACCCGGCTTGACGATCATGGGTACTGGATGTCCCCACCCTCACTCCAAACATGGTGTCCACCAACCTCTTGTGCCTATCAGTGTCCCTGTCACTTGTCTTGCTTGTCTTGTCTGTCTGCCATTGCTTCCTCACCTACCCATCTTACTAGACCCAGATACCTACACCCCTTCCCCAACATTCCTCTCTTTCTCTCTTCAAAAAAGCCAAATGAAGAAAGAAACACTCCAAGCCACAAAATGTAAAGTAAGCGCTTTCATTTACTAAATTAAGCAAACTTCTTCAGACAAATGCACCAATGCAAATGAATTATTAAATACTAATGACATATGACATCATCACATTTAAAAACTAAACCCTGCCTTCATTTAAAACGGCAACCATATAATGGCTACACTAATACTATATCATACACAATAAACCTAAAAATTGTCAGTCTATATAAATATATTTAAGACATGAGTCAATATATAAACACAAGTGCATATTTAAAATCTCATTATATATATAATTATATAACTATCTAAATAAGTATGTTTATAAATAACCCCAATCCAAAAAGGATGAAAGAACAGCAATAACCTACAAAGATAGAATAGGGAACCAGTTTACCCAGTAAGAGATTTTAACTTAAGAATACACTTAATAGATAAACTATCATTGAGCCCTGGGGGAGTATGTGCATTAAGTCTAAGCTGCCAGGCTAATTCTTTTTCATCCAGTTTCAAGAATGATGCCCCACCCCCATCATTTTCAGCTATTCTGTCAATAGCAAGAAAGAGAAGTTCATGAGTAGGGTTAACCTTCACATGTCTAGCCAGAGCATTGTTCAAATTCAATTTATTAATATTATAAACATACTCATAAATCCTATGCTTCAAAGGCTTCTCCGTCTTGCCAACATTAAAAGCTAGACAATTCCAGCAAGTACTCAAATAGACAACTCCCCTTGACTCACAGTTAAATCTCCCTTTGACAAAAAAAGTTGGTTTCATACAATAAAGGTATTAGTAGTATTAATATACTTATGCAACCGACAACTCCCACATTTCAACATACCACAATGTGGGGAATAGGCTCCCACTGAGTGTGAAGCAGTGCTCCTCAATGACCCTGTTCAAGCGCAACCTTGACTACTGGTTGGGTGATTGTAAAGTCACCTTTAAGCTGGCACCTATGTCCCTCATGGACAGAGCCAGTTAGTGCTGCTTACAAACATGCTCTGCTAAAAATGACAATCCAACTATGCTCTGTAAGAGTGCTTGTGTTTTTACACAGCTAGGCTTCTAAACAACCTAGTGCTATTAGGCTAGTAACCTCATATGAACCAATTAAGTTATATGCCTATGCATGCCTCACAACATGTCGACCCTACATGGCCTGCTGATGTCATCTATTGTAAGTTCACCTGCACTGTTGTATAAATCCATGGTGCTTGTGTTAAGTGTTTTGTAGTCTGTGTACTTAGACAGGTAGAGATTCTGTTCTCACTGCAGTCAGCTGGGTGTGTGTGTGTGTCTAGACAGTAGACCAGACATGTGTATCCTATAGGTACTTCTCCAATTACATGGATTGCCTGTATTTTCATACTTGCTCATGCCTACACATCCATTTCATAAAGGCATCCCAAACTCTTGTCTCCCACATGGCCTGCTGATGTCATCTCCTATAAGTTCACCTGCACTCCTGTGTAAATCAGACTTGAATTGTGGTGCTTGCATTAAGTACTGTGTTCTGTTGTCTGTGGATGTAGGTAGGTAGGGGTTCTATTCTCATTGCAGTCAAGTGTGTGTGTGTGTGTGTGTGTGTGTGTGTGTGTGTGTGTGTGTGTGTGTGTGTGTATTTGTGTGTGAGTTTTTGCTTGACATTACAGAGAGAATTTTACACCAGCATGTGGGACACTGTTATCTTTTCCTTAATAGACACTGTTGATGTCATTAGCTATAAAGTGTTGTCTGACACACTCCAAGTTGGACTTGATCTGTGGCATGTATGCTAAGCACTGTAATCTGTACTCTATGTACTTAGATAAGTAGGTGTTCATGTGGTACACTATCTTCTCAACAGACACTGATGATCCCATCAGCTATATCACATTTTTGAATATGCAGTACTCCCACCAGGGCAGGGTCAGAGACTGGGCTGGGGGCCAGGCAGAAGTCACCTCATCCTATACAATAAAGTTTACAGTGACATGGTTTTTAATCTATCCACATACATAGTGTGTATGCCCTGTATCATCTTGCTGAGAAAGCCCTGTGGTCTCTCCGGCTGCTACATGTGTCTAGTGAGGTGCATGTAAAGATGTACATTATACTCTATTAGTGTTGTTATGAGATTTGACTATAGTGCTATCATATACTCATAAGATCTGAATAAGATGGTATGACTTATGATGTGCACAATATAGGCTTTAAAGAGCACTGTAAACACTTGTTAGTCAAAGCTCAGATTGGCTATCTAAATGTGTTTCCAGTGCTTGTATCACTGTGTTTCTGCATAGCAGGACTATTGTCAATGCTGTGATTAACATGTAACTCTACTTTTCAGATGAGCAACATTACAAACACACATTTCTGCATTTATTTGTACATCATGTGCCTTTGTCACCATTCAGTTGTGTGTGCTAGCTCCTCCTGTACTATATTATTACCATTGGTGCACTCAGTGATTGCACACAATATGCAATCAGAAAACTTGGTAAGCCAAAAGGTATATACTTTAGCCTGAACTGTTGAGAAATAGTGTTCAAGCAGTGAAGGACAAAGCACAGATCCCTGGGATTTGCTAATGGTGACAGCTCTACTGGTTCAGGTTGATTCCCCAACTTTCACACGATGTGTTCTGTCAGTGAGCCAATTATTTACCCATCAACTGACACAAGGTTTAATCCCCAGCCTGGGGGGTTCCTCAATAATACCTCTGTGTGTGATTGTGTCAAAACCCCAGGCCAGATCACAATAGGCAGTATGCACTGTCTTACTATCATCCAGGCCTATCACACAGAATCCATGTGCTGTGACAACATCACCGATCACCTATGGCATGACCCAGCACACACACCTTCCTGATACGGTTAAATGCACAGTTGAACACACCCTCCACATGGCCTTTGTTTCCATACAAGGGTGTACATCAACATGCATCCACCTGAGTTGGGGGGACAGCACTTGATACATGCATGTATAGGGACATCTTGACTTTCCTCACCTGTAAGGTAGACCAACATGTCATCATGGACCTATTCTACATGTACACTAGTAATATTCCAGGTGTGTGAAACAGACCTGTGTGAGTTGTTATTGCTACATGAGGTCCATTACATCTGATAGATATCCTCAAAGAGGTCATCAAGGGCATGCATGATGACAACAGTATCATCTTGTGGAACTTGAACAGGTCAAGGCATTTGACAAAAATCCATGCTGAGGTATTCAATCAACATTGTCATATGTGGCCATGAACAGCTATATCACCAAATGTGTACACTAGTGTACGGCATATGTGGCATCTCACTGTAATGAAATGTGTGACGTGACATATATCTCAGATCCAGTGAACAGGTTGGTACATCAGGTGTGTCTGCTAGGCCCTTTCCTGCCCATTAGTTAAGTGATGGATATCAGAGATGGCATACACACACTGTGTGTCCAAACAGCTGCCTGAAGGACTACAGCTTGTGGGCAATTATTGACTCCAACTGTGGTATTAGTATAATACAGGCAGGATCAGCACATACCTGAGCCTGCCGCAACAACCATGACAACACCTGCATTGACAAAATACATGGAGGGATTTCTTGAATCAGTAAACAGACACACCACCCAAGTATAATGTGGACATCATGCCCTATAATTAGACCAATAGGTATGTGACTTATGTCCTGGGGTAGAGGGTAAGTGGTACATTCACCAGCATGTGGTCTCAGTGCTGACTACTCCCTTGAATGTAACACAACTACTGAGTATGTGAAGGACATGCACATCAGAGATCATAATAACTTCTTGTTTCTCTGCCTTCATCACAGCAATAACTGTGTACAATGCAACCTTCTTCATGTACCTCCCTATACATCTTCCAATGATATAAAACTGATGTGTACCATTTTTGTCACAATGCATTGTCACATAGATTATTAGCCATACCTAGGTATTCTTTCTGGGGAATATACATGACTTCTGATGGCACAGAACACCAATAGATTATAGGGTGATAGATATTTACTAGGCTAATGACCATAGGGGCCTTTTTAAGCCTAGCCATGCATCCCAAATCTCTGACAAGTTCTGATACCCTTGATAAGTGTATGTAAGGACTTGGGAGATGAAATGTTTACAAGCAGAGGATTGGGAGATGAACCATTTACATGTTGCCTGTGTCCATTAGAAACATAAGTGCCAAACCAGGGATGAATTTCCTGTTCCCCATTCAAGTTGCACTTGAATTGGGTTATGGAGGAACTCTGCTTCACACAGATGGGGAGTCTGTTCCAGAGACAGTGTAGTCTATGGGATACATACCCACCTCTCCAGCAGGTACTATTTATATCACAGGCAAGGTTTAAGTCTTTAGAATGGGTAATTCTGGTGCTGTTTGTTTTGTGCATATGCAGGAGGTCCAACAGAGTGTGGTCTGACAATGCCCTGTATGCCAGGCATAGATCACACCTCAAAAGCCTGTAGGAGACAGAATACAGGGATAGGGCCTTGAGGTGGTCTGCATTACATTTTACATATGCCCTGTATTCTTCTAGTGAGGAACCTCTGTTCCAGTTGTTGGATATGCCTGGTTAGGTAAATGACAAAGGGAGCATTGTACTCAATGATAGGTCTGATCATGTCAAATACAGTGGAACAATGACTTCCTTGGACTTAGATGCCATAACTTTGTTTACAAGTTGCACAGAATAGAATGATTTCCTCAGTATGGTAGACATGTGATGATCAAAGGCTAGATTATTGCTTATGTCTGTTCCTAAGTCCCTGACTACTGCGCCAACTCTAAGGGGTGTGTTGTTAATATGATAGTTACCAGGGGGTAGATGACTTCCCGAAAGATATTATTATGCATTTTTTGGCATTTAGTTTTAGTCCATTGCTCCAGCACTAGTTGTTTGTCTGTGTCAGCCCTTCCTGGAGAACATTTGTGTCAGTGTGGGATTCAATGCCAGCTCCTAATTTGCAATCATCTGCAAATTTAGTCATCCAAAAACCATTGACATTGGCCTTGACTTCAGAGAATAAATGCCAAAAAGGAGTGGTCCAAGGACTGATCCCTGAGGGACTCCACTTGTGACTGGCCTCTTTGTAGAGGTGGACTCTCCAGTTCTAACTTCCTGGGTCCTGTCTATGAGCCAGTTTGCTATCCACCAGGTGACATACTGGCTTGTACCTAACCTCTTGAGTTTATCAATAATGCCCAAGTAGGGTATTGTGTCAAATGCCTTGGCCATGTCAATGTAAAGACTAGTGAGACTCATGGTACTGTAGTTTCCAGGGTCTGTAGATGGCCCACCTTTGTGCAAAGGGATGACTGTTGCTGTTGCCCATTCATGAGACATGAAGCATGTTTGGAGGCTACAGTTAAGTAGCAATTTCAGAGGGCCTGATAGGTCATATTTTGTGCTATTTAGAAGGCATCCTGGGATACTGTCAGGCCCAATGATGCAGTGTTCTTGGTCTTACAGAGTTATTACACCAAATTCATGTGTGCTACCTGTTCAGCTTTTGCACACATTGTATGCATAGGTGTTTGACAACATTAATGGCATGTATATCATTTGTGATGGTATGGACTGTGTCACAGATATATGCCAAGCACACAAGGCAACTAGCCTGCATTGCCCATACTGTCACATACAGGCATATCAGTGTCCCTTTTAACACCTCCTGTAGATATTATAGTACCAGGACAGTGTGTGTGTGTGTGTGTGTGTGTGTGTGTGTGTGTGTGTGTGTGTGTGTGTGTGTGTGTGTGTGGTTGCCCTCATAGATTGTGGATGTATCATAATAGCTGTCAAGTGTATGTGTATAGGATTATCTGTTATCACTCCACATCACATATATTACGTCAGAGGCATGGGATTAGTGGTGGTATTATTCTGATATTGTCCATGACTGTGGCTGGTTCTTGTAATGTTTGCCATGATCTTTTACCTGTGGCCACCTTGCTGGAGGCCTCTGCTGTGAGTATACTTATATTCAGGTATAATAGTTTGCACAGCTGATCAATATGCACCCTACCCCAATTGTATGCAAAATCCCTGATATATGTTCTCTGAATTATTCATGCAAGGATGATTAGCTCACAGATACATCCACCCCATTGTTATGTCACCTTGTGTGACAGTCACAGACAACACATTTTCAGTCCTTACTGTACAATATATATATATATATATATATATATATATATATATATATATATATATATATATGTGTGTGTGTGTGTGTGTGTATGTGTGTGTCTGTGTGCTTTGTGTTGCTGCTACAACCATCTTCCATTGACATACCCTCCTATGCTGTACATGCATGAGTTTCACCTGTCCTTTTTCCCTGTGTTCATTCCTACAATTCATCTGTGTGTCCCTATTCAATCCACACACTTCCCCTGAGTGATAATTTTACATGGCAGTCCCATGTCCTGTTACAGATCATCAACACAGCTTCAGTACAGTATGCCAGGAATGGGATATCACAATACCCTGCACTGTAGGTATACTGTCCTGTACTGTGTTTGGACCCCATACTTCACATTCGTACCTCTCAATTGTGCAGATATTCCCAGGATGCCCAAATGTTTTCCTTATCAAATTTGTGGCTTCCTGCCATATCACTGGGATGATGTCTGGACTGATGTGACTCAATAATACATACATTTGTGTGCATACCTTTCAAGTGACCTGATCTGTGCAGAATGTGTAGTTTTGTCTCATATTTGTGATCTTTTCCTCATAACATTTTTTTCTGGCAACCATTGGCATGTCATTGCAGAGTGCAGTCAGAAAATGATGACTGACATTTGAGTTTCAATCTTCATGCTCTTCAGAAAGTTCATGCTAATGTATGACCTATATATTTTATCAACTTCAAGTTTGGAAGTGCAATATTAAGCATCTGTCCTTATTTCTGTCTCTGTGTCCCCCCATTTTTATGGCTCTGCCCACATTTTTCACTCTGAGATGTTGAGACTGTTATATTCGAAAACATTCCTATGTGACATCTATGACAAATATGTCCCTATTACTGGTTATTTGTCCTCTCATTAAGTTGACCTCTGTGCAGATGTGTTGCACTAACAGAATGACAGCTATCTGTAAATCCCTGGTGATCATTGTGGCATTTTGTGC
This sequence comes from Protopterus annectens, assembly GCF_019279795.1. Classification (NCBI taxonomy): domain Eukaryota; kingdom Metazoa; phylum Chordata; order Ceratodontiformes; family Protopteridae; genus Protopterus; species Protopterus annectens. The sequence continues at coordinate 1,158,922,877 of NC_056735.1, read as the reverse complement.
AAATTCACGCACCGTAGGTGCTCTCCTTTAGATGGAATTGCTATCTGTGTTTGCTTACAAGGTTTCATGGCCAGCAACACTGTTGCGAGCTGTGATACCTAGGTGAGGCATGCCTCATTAATATGCATTGCGTGATGGTGCATGCTGCGCACCATTGCACTAACACTTACACTCCGTGTAGGCTCTGCACGAAGCCTACATGGAGTTTATTGAATCCCCAGGCTATTCTTATACTATAATTTAGTAGCCTATAGTTTAAGCAATGGTTGAATCCAAATATTCTCATTAAGCCTGGATGGGGGGGTTGCAGCATTTAATCTAAGCTGCCAAAGAAGCTCTTTTATATTCCAATAAATCTTCCCATTGGTTCCCCCTAGATCATTTTCAACCTTTTTCAGCATCCCAAAGCAAAATTTATCATATTCTTTACATGAATCAAAATGTTTAGCTAAAGCATTAATGAAATTCCTTTTTTGGATGCCATAATTATGTTTATAGATTTTCTTCCTCAGGGATTTCTTTGTTTTTCCAATATAAAAACTTGAACATCTTGAACATTTAGGTAATAATACACCACCACTAGTGGAACAGTTCCTTTTCTGCAATACAGAAGTGGAACCCATAGAACTGTTTCATTTAATTGAACCTCCTTCCAAAATAAAGTGACACTGTTTGCAAGACCCATGTTTGCTAGCTCCCTCTTTGTTTCTGCCATTTGCTTTTGCCCCTTTATGTGTCTCTAAGAATCTATTAAAATTTGATGCTGTTTTAAAAATAAACGATTCAGTTCCTAATCTTTTAAAAATTAAAACATTACCTTTCAAAATTCTCCAATTTTGCCTTATTTTATTTTTAATAACTCGTCAGCAATCACAATATTGTACTGCACAAACTCTCTCAAACTTAATAGTTGAATTTATGCCATTAGAAAAATCAATAACCTAACCCATAAGGCCAGTATCCAACAATGACTTATATTTATTACCCACTTGTCCTTAACTTCATTCATAAATTCCTTAATCATTTGTTCCAGGTATACCCTTTCAGAAAACATCTTCTGCAATTTTCCCATCTCATCCTGGAAATCTTCAAGGGTGGAAGTCCCCCCAGCTTAATGAGAATATTTGGATTCAACTAGTGCTTAAACTACAGGCTGCTAAATTATAGTATAAGAATAAGTGTTTAGAAGTAAACATTTTTATAAATGAAAATTTTAAATTAAATACTTATAGCTGACTATAAATTAGGTATTATTAAGATATTTTTAAATTATTAATATAGTTTTGATATTAAGTTTGGTGCAAATGTGTTAATGGGTTGCTATCTTTTTAAATAATGGAAATATTTTAACAGTCATATATAAATGGAAATGATGTATTTGGTAGTGCAGTCTGATGAAGTCTCTGATCAAGAGACAAATACACTAAATCTGTTAACTTTTTTTGAATAAATGCTGCCAGTGTCACTCGTTTGTGTATTTTCTTTAGTGTTTGCACTCATTTTTTGGTTATTTGCTGAGAACCAACTGAGACAGTTTGTCACCAAGGCTGCCATTATTTATGCATTTAACATCAGTTTTACCAGGAAAGTCCGACTTGGAATGAAGCCAATTTTTTGGTGGAGACCCGGGAAGAAATGGTCCATATGCATGTCTTTGTAATGTGGGAGGAAACCTGAGCATCAAGAGGAAACTCACACAAATGCAGGGAGGACATGCAGACTCCACACAGAAGGCACCCCAGCGAAGAATCAAACTGGAAAACCTCTTGCTGTGAGGCAACAATGCACTGCTGCACCATCCATTAGAGGTGGCCTGGCTTTTCTGGTTAAGATCTAACACTCATGCATACACACATCCAATGGAATTGCATGCAGTGGAGTGCTGTGGAGCATGCCACATGTGATCAGTTGTCACTGCTTCCTATATGGGTAAGTACCTTTCCATGATCCCTGTTCTATACTGAATATTATGAGCATACACTCTTCACCTGGTGTTGAAGAGAGGTGAGCAAGCTTATGCCTCATCATTCTTCTCCCCACCATGCCAGTTCCAACAGGCACCTGAGCTGCTTATTCATCTTAAGATTTCTGGTCAAAACAGCTTTACCCATATGCATTAAGGGAGCTGGTGCAAGTCCATGACGACAATTATACTAAAAAAGTCACAGTGAAATCAGAGAATATCCAAAAAAATCTTTACACAAAACACCTGTTAAGTTGCAAGGGACATTACTGCCTTCGCATAAATATGATTTGCAAGCTCAATATAAACCTGAGAAATTAATCTCTGTGGTAAAAGTCTAAGTACAGGATATCTGCATGAGGTTAAGGAAGATTTATTTGTAATGATCTTTAAGACCTGTAGATTGTTTCTTCATAAACTATATCTGCGGAGCAGCTTGAAAAGCTTAAAGCATGATGTACAAGAAAGGAATTTGAACTACAGTAACTGAGTAATATGATTATGCCTGGATGATCAGATAGCGTTAAATAATTACATGTATTAATTTGTGTTTGTTTTTCCTATCATGATGAGCTTTCTTGCTTCCAAGGCTTTTTACAAAGTGACTGAAGAAATAATAACAATTAGCCTCACAGAATTCCAGAGGGTATATGAACACAGAGTATGTTGGAAAACAAGACTGTCTTCTTAAGGCACTACATGTCATAATGTCACTGTCTTTTCCACTCACTATCTAAACCTGCCATGGGCTATTTATATCAAAATGGAACTCTCCTAAGAGATGTTCACAGCTCCTTAAACAGCTCTTAGAAAGGTGTACAGATGCATATTTCAGCCTCTCTGTGTAGCAGAAAAATTTGCGAAACCAGTACTAATTTAGTCAGTCCAGTAGAGGTTGTATATATTCTTTGATAACTAGGCCCCTGCAGAAAATGTGCTACTCATGAAATGTATTTCAAAATGCAATTCTGCAATTATTCAGTTGTACTTTATTCAGATACTCACAATTCATTTACCCACTTAATCTAGTTCAGTGTTATGGAGAGTTGTTCCTGTCCTTGCACTCACTCGGAGGAAAGCAGAAAACAATCCTGAATAGAGTACTGTCCTTGTTTTATTGTATTTGTTTGCAGACTGTGTTGCAAAATTCACTGTCAGCTATCACAAGCTCTCTCAACACAACTGGAATAACCGTCTTGCACTTGATGCAAGATATCCAATATACTTACATTATTATTTCTCAATGTATAAGACACACCCTTCCTACTAATAAAAGGGTTCACAAGACTTCTCACAACAAATGAGTAACACAAAACCTTAAAGCCCTCTATAAAGGAAACATGGAAAACATTCCCACACTCATAAGAAATCTATCCAAGGAGGGCGGAGCCTAGATGTCCAACTGAGATCCTAGATGTCCAACTGAGAGCAGTGAATTTTGAGAACTCCATAAACCATAGGTCTCAACCTGCTAAGAAGCCAATGTGGATCACAGACTATAGCAATGTGTGACAAACAGTAAAAATGTGGAACACCCAATTTTCGCACCATGCGAAAAACATACTTTGACCATGGCCATGGCCCTACATGGTCAGATGTTTCCTCCTTTTTGTCATATATCAAAAAAGGTATGTGGTCCCCTTCCTATTCCCAACTGCTAATTCCCTTTCAACATGCACCTTCACTTTTGCTTCACTTCTGCTGGCCTGTCTTGTATTGTGTTTTCGTTTCCTCCCACCTCTTTCTTTAGTTCTGCCTGGTGTATGTCTTCACTTTTACTCTAATCACTGGCTTTGCTCACTTTCCTTTCTATTTACATTGGCCTTCTCTTCATTTTGGCTATTTCTCACACGCTTGCTCATATCCCCAAGTACTATATCCTTGACCCGTACATATAAATTATTTACCCATTTACTCTTCTCCCAGTTTCTTAATCAGTCTTTTACCTCTCCCCAAGTGCATCATAATACTAAAATCATGCTTCATCATCTTTGTCTTTGTATTATTCTTTTTTCTTCCTACTACAAACTACATAATGACATGATTAACATTGACTAATGGTGTGTTTACCTCAACATCCATCAGATAGGACCATATCCAGAATTCTATCTTTTCCAGAGCAGTCCTCCACCAGCTGGCAAAAGATCTCATGGTCCAAAATCTCCATCAACTTCCACTTCTCCTTTACTCTGGTGTCATAGAATTTTAAGGTCTGCTTTTGGAAGTTTCAAATCCCCACAAATGTTGCCTTTTTGCCCCTATCCCCTTACTGTAGGCTTCCTACATTTGTTCATCCTTCTCCCATGATGGCCTTATGAAGCATTTCACTATATCAATCCATCATGTCCCCTCCTCCCTCAAAGCATAAAGCAGGAGAAAGAGACCTCAGGGTGATAGCAGAGGTAGAAAAGAATCACTCCTTGCGGACTAAGTGCATCAGTGACTAGTAAGGTGGCGGACTTTATTCTTATAATAATGGACTGCAGAAGTCGAAAGGTTTTACCACTCATTTTTAGACAGCAGATAGTCCTGAATGGAATGCTGTGCTCGTTCCTGCCACCTACACAAGGAGAGGAAGCTAAAGCTCACTGAGAGTGTACATATGAAGGTAATGAAGGGAAGAGAGGGCAGTGGGGGAGATAGAGCTCTTATCACCTGAGGATAGGTGAGGAAGGAGAGAGATGGTATGGGTTCTGAAGATACACTGGCTTAAAGCTTAACACAAAAGCCAGGAGAGACAGGAGGGGGAACAACTAAAAACATCAGAAATCTATAGATAAACTACTAAACTACATAAATATCAATTTTGGTGGAGATATACAAAACTTTTCCTGTCAAGTAACTTGGAGATATATTGAGTCACTGAATATGAACAATTCAAGGAATTCTCATCCAGATGCTGCTTTGAAAAAATAACTGCTATTGATGACATCTACCTTACAGGAACTATCTTTGAAGATGGATGGCTTCAAAAATGACTTAGAAAACCTCAAATTAAATTCTCAAAAACAGACTGATACTCTTAAGTAACTATTACAGCAACACCATACAAAAATAACAAATATAGAGACTTCTCTAAATGACATTGAAGGAAGACTCAAAGAGGAAGAATTCCAAAAAGAATTTCTGTTTAAACAGAATATATAGCTGCTTAACAAAATAGATGACTTAGAAAACAGGGAAAGGAAAAACAACATAGGGATCTTTGGTCTGCCTGAAAACATTGAAGGAGAAGACATTATTTCTTTCTTAACAACATGGATTCCTGAATTTTTAGACTTGAAAAAGGGACTTTTATTTGGAATTGAAAGGGCACATAGAGCACTAAGGAAACCTGCTTCTAACTCAACAGATACTCCACCTAGATCCATAGTTATAAAATTTCTTTCATTTCTGGACAAGCAACTAATATTAAAATCTGCTTGGAGAAAATCACCCTTAAAATACAATCAAAGCCTGATAAGGTTTGACAATGATTATTCTTCCAGAATACTAGAACAAAGGAAAAATGGCTGGCGAATAATAAAACTGTTGAAACAAAACAACATTAAAGCACAGCTGCCCTTTCCAGCCAAGATATATATACTTTTTGCCAAAGGCATGAGAACCTTTAATGACTTAGAAGAAGCTACTGTAGTCATCAAAAACAAATAGTGTCTATCCCAGATGAAATGGAATGGATGGCCCCTACTCTTAAAAGAATAAAAGAAACAAATCATTGGACTGATGCTAGAAAGAAGAAACAAACAAAAAAAAATGATTCCAAGATAGCTGTCGCAAAAAAATAACTCTTACAACTCCATCTCTCAAAGTATCAACTGATATGGTACATCACTTGTCAACTGTTTTTATTAAAAAAAGGAGGGATTCTTAAACAACTTAGAAACAGTATTGATTTATTCAGAATGTTCAAAGAGTCCAATAATTCTTCACAAACAAAGGTAGGTCAAGATGGGTTACTATTTACATTATATATAAGCCAAACAAAGCAACATATAATACAAACATAGAAGGTTCTATTCCCCTACTTGAGCTCAATAAATACTTATCTTGTTCATTTTTCATTGATTTTACTTATAATAATTTAAGTAATTAATTAACTAATTTTAAAAGGTACCATTCATCAGAGTTCAGACTCAAATGTAACAAATTAACATCATATATAATAGTACGTAACAATGTTCTGCTGCTGTCCAAAGGTCCCAATCCAATTTTTCTAATATAGTCTTTGGTAACATATTATATTACTAGCTATATGTAAATAAGATCAATACATTTATATATATTCTCAGTGCCAAGCATTATTCACCTATATGCTTGATAGTAGGGTTTAGAGAGTATTAGGTCTTTTTTATTAACAGCCTAATAAATGGGTTATGGTTATAATATTTAGAATATGCAAGCACATGTATTTATGAGGTATACAATTTGATTTTTAATATATATTTTTTTTAACATTTACTTCCACATTTAGTGTCTGTATGTTATAAAATAATCTATTTTCATTATTTAATTTTAATTCATACGAATTTTGTTTATGTCCATATGACATATTAACACATTGCTGAAATTTTGGCAAAGAATTTTTATCGAATTTCATCGATTTTATTTTATATTTTTTATTTTATTTAAGGAGTCTTTGCCCATGAGTTAACTGTGGAGATTATGATTGTTCTATGAGGCTTTAAACAGTTCTAATGGTTTCAATTTGACTTAATTGATTCTAATTGAATCAGGATGAGTGTATATATATATATATATATCTATATATATATATATATATATATATATATATATATATATATATAAATGCTTTAGATTTGAATGCTTTAGTGAAATCTGAAGAAGCGTGTCGAGGCAGCACGTGAAAGTGCTTATTCATTTACAATAAACTTGGAGTTTTTATGCATTATCTTGTGGTGGTCTTATCCTGCTTTTTACTATCATATATAATAGCAGTAACAGTAGAGTGTTTTGACAAAAAATGTCATGGAGACTAATGCCTTCTTCAGTTAAAGTGTGATTAAGAAATGTCTTGTATATCCTGGTTAAATAATAGTAGGAAGCTCTTAATACAAATGTCATCATTATTCTGTCTAAATGTAGTTAATATCAATTATGGCAGGTGTCACAGCTACGAGTGCTGTTTGATCAATCCTGCTATGGTGTGCATGGATGCAGCTGTCTGGCAGCTAGTACAAATGTCATTATTATTCTGTCTAAGCATAGTTAATATCAATTATGGCAGGTATCATAGCTTCAAGTGCTGTTTGATCAATCATGATATGGTGTGTGCGGATGCAGCAGTGTCTGGCAGCTAGTACAAATGTCATTATTATTCTGTCTAAACATAATTAATATCAATTATGGCAGGTATATTAGCTTCAAGTGCTGTTTGATTAAGCCTGACATGGTGTATGTGGATGCAGCTGTGTCTGGCATCTGTTATATGTTGCCAGTTTCATCTCCGGGAAGCTGTAGGTTGTGGCTTGTGATTGAGGTTTACTGATGTTTGTGTATTTGGAAGAGACATTTGTTGTTATAGCCTGGATCCAGGGGAAGGGGGTGGATAGAACTGTGATTTGGGATATTTTAGCAGAGAATGGTTTGTTTGTACATCTGCTAAGTGAGAAGTGGGAGGGTTGGAGGAGTGTGTTGTCTCTTGTGGCAGCTTGTTGGGAATTTTTTTTTATCTGTTTGCTGTCTGTTCTTTTCCTGGCTGCTGCCTCACTGAAAGTGAGGGAACTTGAAGTTGCAGTGAAGAGATGCATCGCAAGCCTCTGGTATGCAGTACACAAACACACTAACAGAAATAGACACTCCCAGGTTGCTATAGTAATGGAGACAGAGTGACGATAATGCTTAATGGCTCTGAGGATCTTCAGAGATGATTATCAGCAATGATGTTTTTGGTATAAAATATATATATATATATATATATATATATATATATATATATATATATATATATATATATATATACATATATATATATATATATATATATATATATACACACACACACACATATATATATATATATATATATATATATATATATATATATATATATATATATATATATATATAATAAAAGGGCTATTTAAACCACATGTACACATATTGATGGCCTCCCAACACTTCATTTAGCTCATTAAGTTGATTCTTGATAAAAAAATAACAATAAGCGCAATTTTATATTTAAAATGTATTTTGATCCAAACACATTAAGGACTTACATAAGAGTGGAAGTCAGAGTTATTGTGAAAGACTAAGAGCACTTGGTCTTGTGCAGTACCCTTTGCAGTGGCCTGGGAGGTGAGCTTGCTCAGATGTGTTGGGCATATGGGGATAGCTGATTCTAGGGGTGTTTGGGGTTACCAGGAAGTACTATCGAGTCATTACATTTCCTTCGTGGAAATATCTGTGGGAATGGAAAGTGTGTTGAGTGGTTCACTGGCAGAGTGGCCACTGCATGGAACAGGCTGGTAAAATGGAATAGGGCAAATATTGGTTTGTATATTTTAAGAACAGCCTGGAAACATACCACATGAACTAGTGAATGGTATTCTGGGAAAACTGGATGGGCATTGTTGCCCATGCTTGGAGTACTGATATGTGTGTATGTAAGGATGGAAATATAACAATTAAGAAACTAGAAGGGTCTCATAATTTAAAGTCTATGGACTATATAAACATGCTTGGAAGGAGCTAATAATAAGAATAAACATTACAGCTTGTGATCTCTCAAATAACTAAGCAACAGTAAAAAAAAAACGCACACACAATAGTTGTGTAATTTATGATTTTAGTAAATCTAGACATAAAATATATAATTATCATATAAGATGAAGCAGTCTGCTGAATTTAGATATTAAAGACAGGATTTAATAACATGGGCTTGTGTATAATAACACTATTGTCTTAACTTGTCATAAATGACATCACTACATTGAACATCAAGGGGAAGCATGATGATTTTTCTATATAAGTAAATATGTATAACAAGTCATGTAATTGCTTTAACTTGAATTGTAGTTTTTCTAACCCATCTTGACCATATATAATACTTAAGTGGTTACCAAGGTAACTAATGTTTTATACATGACATCAAACTGACAAAGTTGTTCAAGAGAAACAATAGAAGCCTGAACCTGAAATGTCACAGACTGTAACAATCCTATTCTGAACAAATATTATTAAATTGACAATAGACACTCAGTTTAATAACATGGGCTTGTGTATAGCACTACTGTTTTAACTTGTCATGACATGCACTATATTGAACATCAAGGGGAAGCATGATGATTTTCTCATATAAGTAAATGTGCATAACAAATCATATAATTGCTTTAACTTGAATTGTGGTTTTGTAATACATCTTAACCATACATAATACTTAAGCTGTTACCAAGGTAACTAATGTTTTATATATGACATCAAGCTGAAGTTGTTCAAGGGAAACAATAGAAGCCTGAACTAAGAATGTCACAGAATGTAACAATCACATTCTGAACAAACAGTATTAAATTGACAATAATCACTCAGTTTAACCTTTGCTGATTACACAAAATAGAATGTTGCCATTTAAATCTAAAAACTTTCAGTGTATGCCATAAAATGACAATTTATGAACATGGAAAGGGAACTTGTAATCATTAATCACAGTAAGTGACTGTGTTGTTTTTAACCTATAATTTCACTCATTTTATAATAAGAAATGACAGATATGAAAATCCTTATGTGTAGGAAATAGGGGACGAGGGAGGCACTGATAATTGAAATACACTAACTTTCATCAATGTTTGCATAAAACAACCACAAAAAGGAAACTGGCTCCAATAAAGGCTGTCCCTTCAAATGTTCCTCCTTTCAGAGGAACTAGTTGAAAACACTTCCACCAAAATCCAGACTTGGTAATTTTCAAAACGTATTTATTCCACACAACAAAATAAAATTAAAGCAACTAAAAATGTAAAATAAATGGATTAAGCGCTTTCATCTCCCTTCAGGAGAATTCATCAAAATCAACTTCTACAAGGGCTTTACCCATTTTTATATCACCCAACAATACATATCATTGGTCAAACCATTAAGTGCATTAGCACTTTAATAGTCAATATGTTGATTTACTTAATGGTTTGACCAATGATATGTATTGTTGGGTGATATAAAAATGGGTAAAGCCCTTGTAGAAGCTGATTCTGATGAAGTCTCCTGAAGGGAGATGAAAGTGCTTGATCCATTTATTTTACATTTTTTATTTGCTTGAATTTTATTTTGTTGTGTGGAATAAATATCTATGTTTTGAAAATTACCAAGTGTGCATTTTGGTGGAAGTGTTTTCAACTAGTTGTTCCGCTGAAAGGAGGAACATTTGGAGGGACAGCCTTTATTGGAGCCAGTTTCCTTTTTGTGGTTGTTGCTGCTCATTTTTTTATTACTGTTTACATAAAACAAACTTGATGCTTTAAGTAAGTTAGTAACAAATAAAGTGATTACAAACAATGAAATATAACTTCTAATATATCTAGTAAAATACATTGTATTATAAACATTAGGTATAAATATTATCACCATCTGTTTATATTAAGTAAAAGTTTTGAAAGACTTCATCAATAAGGGTGAATATGTTAAATAACCGTGTGCTATAAACTTTTACTGAGGTTTAATATATGATACATCCTACTTTACTATGATTGAATTGCTTGCCATCTATCTTTCATGTAAATATTAATTGCTTATACAATTAAGTAGACATTTATATTGTATTAGGATTCTGTCTAATCTACAGTAGTACTATATCTGTTCAAAATAATATAAATATTGCGTATTCCTATTACAAATATTCTCCATATGATAATTCAATTTATGGAGCTCAAATGTTCTGGATTGTCAAGGTATGGGTGATAATCTGATGGATTTAGGATTATCCATCAGATTAGGAATGATTTTCATTCCATGGTTATTGCGGATCTTAGTTTTGTTAACATTTATTAGTTTAAATTTGTTATTTCACAAAAACATTTTTAGTATGCCTGACCAAAACATTACTTTACTGATAAACATTCAAAGTATAAAACTGATAATTTCCTTTAAAAACTCAAACATATACTTTATAGCTATCAGAAGAAAATGTTTAATAGTCACAATAAAACAAAAAATACATCGTCTAAATAACCTAAGATGGATTTAACTTTATTATCTTTAAATACCAATGGCTTAAACAATCCTAGCAGGAGATCAGCTCTACTGAAATATTTAAAACTGAACAAATCACAAATTGTCTTCCTTCAAGAAACTAATTTCAAAACAAATGACAATTACAAGTAGAATCCTAAGGAGTGTATGATATTTGCACAATCCACTTATAAGACAAAGATAAAAGTAACGATTTTATGGAAAACAAATGTGATTAACCCAGGAATCATTTATAAGTATGAAGATAAAGAAGGCCTTATGACATTAGTAATAGTTAAATATAATAACAGAATATGGACCCTAGCCAATCTATACTGGTTCCAAGGCATTGGATCAGGAACTGTTAAAAAAACATTTGGATTTCATTTCCAATAATTATAAAGGCAACGTAACATTAGGAGGAAATTTTAACGGTATATTTGATATTTCTGAAACTACAAATAAAAGACTACTGCGTACATCTGCTGTATCAAGAGCTTTAAACAAGTGGGTAGAATCATTTCATCTTGTAGATATTCACAAATTTAAAGAAGATAAATCTTTGTTGTTTTCCTGTCAAGATCACAGATTTGGTACCCAAACTAGAATAGATAAAATATTTGCTGCCCATGACTTACACTCTAAAATCATTAATTTCTCAATCATTCCCTGCCCCTTTTCAGACCACAATTCATTGTACAAACCATTAATATTTAACTCCAGAATTCCAGCATATATAACTAAATTAAAGAGTTCAAACCCTGGTTATTATCTGAATTGCAGTTCTTCTTAGATATTAATTACACCACAGAGATAAATAACATAATGATATGGGACTCATTAAAAGCTTACATATATGGTAAAACCCTAACCTGGTATAAAAAGAAATCAAAGAATGGGATTCTGAATTATTAGATCTACAATCCAAACTTTTGTCAGTAAAAGCTGTAAAAAATCAAAATCATTTGGAGATGAAAAAGAAAGAAGTATTAAACAATAAATATAATGAAATTCTAACACATAAAACTAGTTTAGCTTTAGAAAAAACTAAAAATTAATACATTGGACACTTCTCCCAAATATCTACATAATTTATCCACAAGAATTAAAATACAGTCAAAAGCTATTAACATTAAAAGTATCTTCCATGAAAAAAAGGGAAAAATGTCTCAGATATAGGTGACATTCTTGATGCCTATAGAAATCACTATATGGAACATATCCAAAAAGAAAATATACATATTGATCAATTAAATCTAGATGAAAAATGTTCTAATATAAAAAAATACCAGAAAAATTTAAACTAGATCTGCAAGCACCCATATCCCACAAAGAAATTACAGATACAATAAAAGAGGGTAAAAATAATAAAGCTCCAGGTATAGATGGCATAATTATGGAAATAAATCAACTTTTTCCTTAAAAGATACTATCCTTCTTCCATACAACTCTATTAGAAGTTCAGTCACAAGCTTTAATACCACCCTCTTGGAGATATTCCTTAACCAAACCAATCCTAAAGGAAAACAAATCCTCAAACCTCTCTAGCTCATATAGACCTATATCATTATTAAATAATGACTATAAGATATTTATGACAATATTAATTAACAGAATGAAAATCCTACTATCCAAAACAATAAATAAAGATCAAATTGGATTTATATATCATAGACACACACACATGATAATATTAAAAGGATAATTTTTTTATAGATTATGTTAATAAAGAAAATAAAGAAACCCTCATAATTGGCTTAGATATAGAGAATGCCTTTGATTCCCTAAATTGGGACTATTTATTCAAAATTCTGGTGTTATTTGAATTTCCTCCTTCCGTTGTTCATCTACTAAAGAATATATATACAAATAATTTAGCTTATGTTACGCTAGGTCCTTTCACCTCTGAATCTATATGTATAACAAAAGGCAATAAACAAGGATGTCCCATGTCACCAATTCTATTTGCTTTGGCTATTGAAATATTGGCAGATTCAATACATAACAATACAAAAATCAAAAAAGTAGATGTTTATGAACAATACAGTTCTAAAGTAATGATCTTTGCTGGTGACATGTTATTAACATTATCCAATATAAAAAATACATTATAAGAATTAGATATTTTAATTGACACATTTTACGGGACTTCAGGACTCCATTTCAATAAATCAAAATCAAAATTGTTGTTTTTAGATAAAAAAGAATTGCAGATGAAGGGGAATCACACTATAGGGAAACAAGAATCTACCTTAAAATATCTAGGAATTGAGTTATGCAAGGATAATAATGAATTAGCCTCAAAAAACTACAATAATATCATCAATACAATTAAAATCTCTGTGTCAAAGTGGAACAAAATAATATTAACATTTGAAGATAGACTACAATTAATAAAAATGGCTTTACTACGTAAGATTCTATATATAGCTTCGGCAACACAACTGTTACCAGAAAGGAATATACTCAAAGAAATAAACTCATGCCTGATAAAATATTTATGGTTTCCCAAAAGCAACAGAATAGCTTTAATACATCATATCAGATCTTGGAAACGGAGGATTAAACTTTCCTGATACAGAAACGGATATAAAAGCATCCATATCTAAAACAATCTCAGATTGGATAAGTCCAAATTATTCTGCAAATTGGAAAGAATTACTAAATGTAATATCAATAAATGAATTTGATTTACAAAAAAAATTTCATATAGATAAAAACTATTTGCCATGGCATATATTATGTATTAGTATGCAATACAACATAACTAAGCCCACTAAAACTCATATGATTAAACATTACATTGACTCATTTAGGAAAATTATTAATACAAATATAGATTTAAAAATCTGGTTTGATCTTTTAACATCATTCATAGTTATAAAGAGCTATCCACATAAAATATACAGAGAAATAATTAATTCCTGGGAACAGAAAGGATTTGTTTGCTGGTTTCAATGTTTCAAAGAACTAAAAGTTCTGGATATGCAAACAATAGAAACAATATACAAAATTCCACAAAAAGATTGGCTAACTATGCAAAGCATTCTGACGTATTTGCAAGATTTATGCAGAATAATTAGTAATTATTCATTTAAAGAAATACCTAAACTTACGAAATACCTATATGAAATCATATATATTGATTATGACATGGGAAATAGTATTTCAAAATTTTACAAGATATTGATAAATTATAAAACAACACCCGAATCCTCATATTTGAATTATGTAACAAAAGGACACTCATTACAGCTAACTGAAGAGATTAAATCAAATATTTTATTATCAATAAAACATACATCCTTTACACAATACTGGAAAGTTTTTAATTGTAAATGCTTGCACAGAGCATTCTTAACTCCAGATAGAATTACTAAAATTAATTCTTCCACAAAGGGAATATGTTGGAGGTGTGAGCAAATACACAATGCAGATTGGAATCACATTTTTTTTGACTGTGTTAAAATAAGCCATTTTGGAATGGTATTAAAGAGTTTTTACAAGCTTTATTTAATGACTCGTTTAATTTATCTAAAGCTCTAGTATTATTAAATGTGTACGAAGGTCCTCATTTGAATGAGTCAAATATGTATCTAGTATGGACAATACTTGCAATCTAAAGGAAGTCTATAACAAGAAGATGGAATACAAACACAATACCAACTTTGGAAGATTTCTACAGCCTACTGAAGACAACAGCATTGTTGGAAATTAAAATTAAAGAATTAAGGATTCATCCTAAGCCATTTATTAACAATCCATGGAAAAAAAAGTCTTATCATTTATTGACACTTTACAATAACCGAACAGATACATTCTGATAACTGGATTGTTATATCTATAAAGTAATTGTATATATTGAGCTCTGTTATAATGCCAGGCTGATGTAAATAGTGTACATAGTTATTAAGATGTTATATATAAATACTATGGAATTTATTCACTGTATTTGAAAAATAAAAAAAAATTGAGGAAAAAATAAATAAATCTATCCAAAAAGACCATTGTTCAATACATAGCCCACCTTCTTACCTCTACCTAAAATAAACAAATACACAACTAAAATAAATGATGGCAGATAGTTAAAACATAACATAATAATAATCTCTACTCCATCTGGCTCCCTTACTGCATAACTATTACACTTAAGAATTCTCCAGTACTCCACAAACAGATTCTCACACTAGCACTCTCTCATATAACAATGACTCCATCACAGACTCACCATCTTTCTGTTTTGAGGTTATAATTAAGCAATAACCCATGAGTGGGTGTTGGTATATCAGGATTTACCCATGGATGGCTTTTTTTGATCACAAGGCTGAAAGAAAGAAATTGCATACCTTTCTTATATGTTTTTGTATAACGGTGTAACAGTGTTCCTCCACATTGTTTCCTTTTCCTTCATGTTTTCTGAGATACTGCTTATGTGTATAGACGTTACATTCCCATGCTTGCAGCATCAGTGTTGTTGAAGAGAAGCAATGGAGAAAAATATAATCTCTGTTTTTTTGTTTTGTTTTGAAGGCAAGGAAGAAAGAGAATCTCCATTGCTGTTTTAGCATGCATTTCCTGAAGGATATGAAGGTTAAATCTTAAATGCCTGTCATTATTTAATGACTTCAACCATTTAATAAACCAATACTATGAGGCAAAAATATCTTCTGCAAAGATCTGAACAGTTGAGAGATACAACAATCTGCCAAGATTTCAGGAGGGGCAGCGTAGAATAGAAAATTGGGTATGTTTCTGTTTCTTTACTTTTGCAGAATGTACCTATTTTTTCTTGTATTTTGTTCTGCTCTCTGTAGCATATTCCACTAGAAAAGTCTGGCTGCTCAGTGGTACTTTAGAGACCGGACTTTTTTCTATTGGTATATGCTTGGTTTAGAAAAGGGACACTGATTGGTATGATGCATATTTTTGAATAACAATGACCCATCATTGTATAATTATCAAATATATCACCAAAATAACTAATAAAACCCATGAGATGTCTAATGGCTAGATTACTCCATTAGTTTATCACTTTTTGAAAAGATCACATTCTCACCTCACTAAAACACTTTTGTAACACGTGTCTGACCCAAAACATCATGAATGTAGTATGATAATCTGATAAAGTGAGACCCATACCAAGAACAGTAACCCAGCCTCTTCCACAGACATTAGACCCCATCTCCATTCTCCCAACCTTGGGCAAAATACTAAAAAAATATTATTGCAATCAATCCACCCAATACCTTCAAAATATAGACCACCATCCACACAATTTCTGAACTAGCCATAGCTAGATGACAGTGGGTCTAAATTGTAAAGACTATGCAGACCATCTCAAAGCCTTGTCCCTCTTCGCAGTACCATACAAGCTATAGAGAACTCTGCCTTGCATATACATCTTTTAACAGGCCCTCTTGTGTTAGATCTATTACATACTCATAAGTCCAATGGTATCGTAAACAACCACTCAAGGGATCTCAATCTCTTTTGCAAATAAATAGAACATGTTGAAGGGATAGGTTTATATCAGAGAGATATCTCTTCTCTGGAACTGCTTTCCACACCACGTAAAGCAAAGGACTTTTCTTACTTTCTTCCAATGTAATTTGGATGAATGGACAGCAACCGTCAGCTCATCCCCAGTTTAGCAGACCTGTCCCTCATGGGCAGGGGAAGCATGTAAATGTACCAACATATCCTTGTTTGGGACATTTCTGGATTAATTCTATAAGGGTTAAAAACTATCATTGGACTGTAAGGCTAGACCTTGAAATATCCTCACAGATCAGTAGCTTATTAAGGACCTATGGACCTATAAAGACCTTCATCATCTTGAAAGCATATTTCAGTTGTCCCACTGCCTTGTTAATAAGCAGAAAGCATGTTGACTTGAAACAAAATTTTATATCAACTGAAATATCTAAATGTTTAAATTTATAAACTTCCTCATTTGACACTTGTAGCAGACACTGATAGTGAACAAGCATATCATAAGCAAACCTCTAGGGAGGTCAAAAGACTGTTATGAGTCTTAGCAGAGCTTACACATAGTTTCAGGTTTTCAAAGCAGCCCTAGACAGTGCCAAAGAGAAATAAATCAATAACATCATATTACATACTCAGTGGCAGTGCTTGACTTGTATTTTCTGAACCACAACCCTAAGACTGGCATCCCTGTCAAATTGATATAAAATCCAATTTCACAGAGAGGTGCATAAATATTATTTATTTAATGTTCCACTGCAGATGCTTTTTGATTTTTTGAACAGGTAAAAACAGCAGGGTATAGAAAGAATGTAAAAGATAAAAAATATGGTGGAATGGATGTCCAAAAAGTATTTAATGTGAATAGCAGCAAAGCAAGTGAAAACAATGACAATTAGTATGACTCTGTCCACTGGTGTTCATTCCACCATATTTTTTATCTTGTTTATAAAAAGAATGTCCCTCAGCAGCATTCCATTTGTTTCATCAGGGTTGTAATATTGACTTTACTATATAAAACACTAATGGTTCACATGTTGCGGTGTAGTACACTTAAATCAGATTTCTGAGATAAGAATGCGTTCACTTAATTGTATCCTGTTCATCCAATCCAGTCTGTCAGCAGTCCATGGCTGTAGTTTTCATTATAATGCACTGATCAACAAAGTAAACATTTCTGGTTGTAATATTGACTTTACTATATAAAACACTAATGGTTCACACGTTGCAGTGTAGTACACTTAAATCAGATTTCTGAGATAAGAATGCGTTCACTTAATTGTATCCTGTTCATCCAATCCAGTCTGTCAGCACTCCATGGCTGTAGTTTTCATTACAATGCACAGATCAACAAAGTAAACATTTCTGGCAGATGTTACTTAAGATTCAAAGGTACTTGATTTTAATATCTGCCTTGAATTAGAATGTCTTCGAGAAGGTTAAGATGTTCTTTACAGGTGTAGACTTATACATTATAGTAGCAACTGGTTACTGAGCTGTAGAAGTGTAATTATAGTCATGTTTTTTGTCAACCCAACTAGCATTCTGATATTTTTGCAGTTCCTATGGCATAAATCATCACAACCCTTTCATCTGTCCAAGTATTAACTGTTTATCTTTCTACCATTTCACTCAGCAGCTCTTGGCTTATGTTTTCTAAATTGTGTTTGTCATAGACAGAAGTAGTTTTACAAAGGGTATGTTAAAACAAGGAAGTCTCTGACACCAAATCTATTCAATTGTTATACAGTCACCTTGATTTATTATGCAAACAGAAATAAACATTTCTCAAAATAAAACACCAACATAGTGCTAAAACCATGATCTAGAATATGCATAGGAAATTTTAGTACATTCCTTTATTGAATCTTCTCTTTGCTCTTTAGATACATTTCCTGATTAAAAATATCTATTGCTATATATATATATATATATATATATATATATATATATATATATATATATGTATAGCTAGTTTTATATCTATGTTTAGAATCTATATCCACATCTGTACCTATATCTGTATCTATATCAATATCTATAGCTATATTTACATCTATATCTGTATCTACCTGGGTCTACTTTGAATTTCCATTTATTCGCATTTCACTTACCCAACTCCACTTCTTCAAATCGTCATTACTCCGAAAGCACAGACTGCCGAAATCCTTTCCCTACGAAAGGAACCACTTGGCCACCATTAATAAATACCTAAACGGACTTAAACTAAACCCACCAAAGTGGGGGGTTTCACCCCCACTCCACCCCTACTTAAATATATCAACTCCGAGATTGCACTACATTGAAGAAAGGGCAAAGTTCACCATGGTGGCCAAGTGGTTCCTTTCACAGGGAAAGAATTTTGGCAGTCCGTGCTTTCAGAGTAATGAAGATTCGGGGAAGTAGACTCGGGTAAGTGAAATTCGAATAAATGTAAATTTGTGTGTTCAAGTAGACCCATCTACCTATCTATCTATATAGAGTGTGTGTGTGTGTGTGTGTGTGTGTGTGTGTGTGTGTGTGTGTGTGTGTGTGTGTGTGTGTGAGAAAGAGAGAGAGTGAGACAGACATATGGATAAAAGGATTAGTAGCAGAAGTTAATTACTGAACAGGTACCTATTTCTGTAGCCAAAGGCTACATTTTTGATTTTCTGGAAGACAGAGGTGACACTGTATCTCTGAATGGACCAACATAATTGTCTCGGTTATTCAGACTTTCAGATAACATATGTCTTTTATCAAGAGTTAATTTATTGATGTCAGACACAAGGCTTTTATACCCACTGGTGTCCAGAAAAGAAAAGAGAATAAGTTATTTTATTCCCACTGGCTAAAAGGTATGACTCATAAATTATATGTACAAAAAAATCTCAGTTTACAGCTGACTTCAGAGACAGATATAGCACCAGTTATTGGTGTTTGTGTGTGTGAGTGTGAGTGTGAGTGTGTGTGTGTGTGTGTGTGTGTGTGTGTGTGTGTGTGTGTGTGTGTGTGTGTGTGTGTGTGTGTGTGTGTGTGTATGTTAGGGACAAAAGAACCTGATAACTTGGAAGATTAGGTTATGACCTGTCACACAAGTGTGTTCCAATGTGTTTTCAGCCTGTGTTTCAATTATGGGTTATTCTCTGATGAAGTCATTATGGAGACTGAGTGTAACAGATCCAAATGTTTTAGGGAAGAGGTTGTTGATTTACATGGGGAGAAAAATTATCACCAAGAAAAAGGAGGTCATAATTCTATTACACAAGATGTTGCTGGCACCTTGCTTAATGTATAATTCTGGATACCTTATCTACATTACTGACATGGGACAGTGAAGATTTCTTTATAATAACAAAAAAGTGATGAGTGGAATTTCTTTTCAGAGGATGGTAGCAGTCCTGAACATTTGTCAGTGTCTCACCAGGTAATGTATTTACCTTTGGTGTCATGAAGATAAGACATGGGTTCTACCCCCCACACCAGCTACTGGTTCTGTAGTGCAATATGAGAAGGAGGCTGTACTCATGAGGTGGCATACTTTCAATGTGGCAGGCATATTAAATATTTAATTGCACTTTTTGAAAAAGTCTAGCATAATTTATCTGGTTGTTATCATTTTGGGTCTCTATGAAAATAGCCTTCAGGACTAGTGTAATTACCCCAGCCTACAAAAATAAATAAAACAGTGGAGTTCAGGATGAAGTGGATATATTTATCTCTAGGTAGGTATCTGGAGGTTAAAGTACACCAAGCACCTAGGAGAGCAAGTTAATTTACAATCTGAAGTAGGTAATTAGGGTAGGTCATCAAGCTCTAGCAGTATGCATTGTCTGCATATGTATGCAATTTTCTCACACATCACATCCCTTAATATGAAGGCAGGTACTTCTGTTTCATAAAGTGAATAGACTGACACAGGATGCTGTTTTGGTACCATGCAATGCCAATTAGGATGTTCTTATTGAGGTGGAGAGCAGTTTGCAAGTCTGCAGCTAATTTGATCTGGTTATGATAAATTATTACTGCAAAAACTGTCATGACATATAAATTCTGTCTGTAAATTAAATGGTAGGAGTGTGGAGAACAGAAAACAGAACTCCAAGTACTAATGTAACAACAGTTACTTCCCTGCCCCTGCCATCCCATAATACAAACAGAAGGCACATTACGCTTTCCTCTAACAAGTGTACACATTGCACATCCATACCCACATTTAAATGACAAAAAAATCAGAGTTTTTTCAGACACAAAGAAAGCACATGGAAGCTAGCAGAATTACATCTGCAAACCTGGTTGTTTATGCATATATATTTTTTCAGGTTGCCAATATGTGTTGACCTTTAAAAGAACAGTTTAAAGCTAAACCACATATCTGCTGTATTGTAACATATGATATTTTTGTGGACAAGCATTTGCAAACATTTCTTTATGTTAGCATCTCAGTGTGTTGACCTTGGCCTTACATTCACTTTGTGTCTATATAGCTGATGTTAGCAGACATCCCATCTTATGTCAGATTGAAAGGAGAAGTCCAAGTTAAATTGTTTAACTTTCTTATTTGACTTGTAATAAGTCATAGCCGGAATGCTATTAAGTGAAGGACATACTGTCACTGACCCTTATTGCTGCATTTCTTTGTTTATAAATGTTGCAGCATTATTCCAGTCCTGTTTAGTAATCTGGTGAGTGTGCAGTAATAAATTAATAATTCTGGTACTGTTTTCAAAACTTGCTTCTACTTAGTTTGACAGTTTGGAATATAACTTTGTCAGGGTCTATTAGAGTCATTCACATAAACCAGTCTTTTGCCAAAAGTCTGGAACTATGTCAGACCTAATCAAATAATTAAATCAGTGGCAACAAATACTGTGTAAACTGAAACTTCAGTCTACTAGGCAGATATATCTATTACCCCACCCAAACCATATGTTGAACAGGGAAAGTGGTTCTAATGGTTTTCTGTTAGAAAAAAAGAAAATAAATCAGCACACAACACAAAAAAACACCCAACACTTAGGGTTTTTTACTGTATTAAAAACTGATTGGTTTGTGCTGAAATGGGGTAATGAGGTGACAAAAATGATTCTGTAATAGCTGCCTGTGTAGACGAGACAAAACTACAATGTTATAGCATGCCCTGAGGCAACAGATGAAAAACAACAATTATACAATAACTAGACAGTAATATACTAAAAGGAAGATGCTGATTGGTCAGTCCAACCAGCATGCCCATTGTAAATCCGAGACTGTACAAATGGAAAAAGGTCCAGTCGCCCGGACTTTTTGCCATTAGTATATCTCATAAAAATTTTACTTTTCTTTCTTTTTTTTTAATAAATTTACAAAACCAAAGACCTCAAACAAACACAGGAGACAGCACAGAGACAAATAAGAGGATAATCAAGTATGTTCTGCAAAACTACGGAACCGTACCTGATTATCCTTTTATTTTCTCTGTCCTGTCTCTCCTGAATGTTAAACGTCTCCCAGTTTCTTTTTTCTTAATAAATAAATTTAAAAAAAGCAATGAAGATCTTCCTTTCTCTATTGCTTCCTTTATACAGCACTGATGTACTGCATAAGCATGGGAATGCAAGTCCCATACACATGTGCAGTACATCACAAAAGCCCCAGGATACCAGAGAAAATGAGGAAGGGCACCACGGAGGCATTATACAAAGACGTCATTTAAGAAAAGTAAGAAAGATGGCACACACCACCTACCTTGACCTAGCCAAAGCCTTTGAAACTATTCCCCACTCGGGTATAATAGATAAACTCTCCCAGCTAGGCATCAATCCATATGTTACCAAATGGGTAGCTAACTGGCTCACTGATAGAACTCACTCAGTCAAAGTAGTAGACCCATAACGAGCAGTGTACCCCAAGGATCGGCCTTGGGGCCTCTACTGTTTGGAATATACTTTTTTGAGGTGCAAGCCAAAACCAGTGCTCTGTGGCTGACCAAGTTTGCAGATGACTGGAAGCTGGATGCTGTCTTGAATTCCCCTAGTGATGTGAACATCCCCTAAGAGGGCCTTACCCAAACTAATAACTGGTGCCAGAAGCATGACCTCAAACTGAATGCCAAGAAATGCATCATTATCCCCTTTGGTGAAAATGTCATCCCCAATAATTATCACATTAATAACAATGTACTAAGCATGCAGTCAGTCATGAGGGACTTGGGCACCCAGGTTGATAGCAACCTGACTTTTGACCACCACATTGCCTCCGTTGTACGGAAGGCTTTCTACATGGCCCACCTCATAAATAAGGATATTTCATCTAGGAACAAGGTCATAATATCCCTGTACTCCTCCCTTATCAGACCCATTATCGAGTACAATGCCTCCTTCAGCATGTACCTTGCCAAGCACATGCAGCAGTTGGAGAGACCACAGAGGTTCCTGACCAGGAAAATCCAGGTCTCAAACACCTATCCTATACAGATAGGCTAAAAGCCCTATCCCTCTACTCAGTCTCATACAAACTGCTCAGAGGTGACCTGTGTCTGG